>NC_053434.1:104482146-104791100 GCF_007990345.1 Gossypium hirsutum
ACTTTCTGGGCTTCACGAATTTGATGAATCAACAATGGTTTGGCTTTTAATTCAGCTACTAACACATTGTCGGGTAGAACAGACAAGTGCACATTCATCGCTCGTAAAGCAAACAGCGATTTCCGGCTTAAGGCGTCCGCAACCACATTAGCCTTTCCCGGGTGGTAATCAATGACAAGCTCGTAATCTTTCAACAATTCAAGCCAACGTCTTTGTCGCAGATTCAAGTCTCGCTGAGTCATCAAATATTTGAGACTTTTGTGATCCGAAAATACATGGCACTTCTCACCAAATAAATAATGTCGCCATATTTTTAAAGCAAATACGATGGCAGCTAGTTCGAGGTCGTGGGTCGGATAATTTCTCTCGTGTGGCTTCAATTGTCTCGACGCATAGGCCACAACTCGACCTTCTTGCATCAACACGCAACCCAACCCAAGTAGGGATGCGTCACTATAAATGACAAACTCTTTGCCTGATTCGGGTTGCACTAAAATTGGTGCTTCAGTCAAATGAGTTTTCAGTTGATCGAAGCCTTTCTGACATTTCTCCGTCCATTCGAACTTAGCGTCCTTTTGAAGTAGCTTCGTCATTGGTGTGGCTATCATCGAGAAACCTTTGACAAATCGTCGGTAATAACCGGCGAGTCCCAAAAAGCTCCGAACCTCAGTAATATTTCTCGGAGGTTTCCAGTTACGTATGGCTGAGATTTTGTTCGGGTCAACTCGAATACCCGATGCGGATACCACATGACCCAAAAAGCTAACCTCTCTTAACCAGAACTCACACTTACTGAACTTAGCATATAACTGCTTATCCCGCAAAATTTGCAACACTAATCTCAGGTGTTCAGCATGTTCAGTCTCATCTCTTGAATAGACCAAGATGTCATCAATGAACACAACTACGAACCGATCCAAATATGGTCTGAAGATCCGATTCATCAAATCCATAAATACCGCAGGGGCATTAGTGAGCCCAAACGGCATCACTAAGAACTCGTAGTGACCGTACCTCGTTCTGAAAGCAGTTTTGGGTACGTCCGAATCTCGAATCCGCAACTGATAATAACCCGATCTCAAATCTATCTTTGAAAACACTGATGCTCCCTTTAATTGATCAAACAAATCATCAATACGCGGTAACGGATACTTATTCTTTATCGTCACTTTATTCAGTTGACGATAGTCAATGCACAACCTCATGGTTCCGTCCTTCTTTTTCACAAACAATACTGGTGCACCCCAAGGTGAGAAACTTGGTCGAGCGAAACCTCTATCCGTCAATTCTTGCAACTGAGCTTTCAACTCCTTTAACTCGGTTAGTGCCATACGATACGGAGCTATCGAAATTGGCGTAGTTCCAGGTACAAGCTCAATACCAAATTCTATCTCCTGAACATGTGGCAAACCCGGTAACTCTTCAGGAAAAACATCCGGGTATTCACAAACCACCGGCACAGATTCGGGTTTCTTTTCTAACTCTTTGTCATCAAGTACATACGCAAGGTATGCTTCGCACCCTTTTCTCACATATTTCTGGGCCAACATTGCTGATATTACAGCTGGCAACCCCTTCAAATCCGTAGACTCAACTCGGATTACCTCGTTATTTGCGCACCTCAAATCAATAGTCTTGCTTTTGCAATTTACAACCGCATCATGCGCGGTCAACCAATCCAAACCAAGAATAACGTCAAATTCGTCAAACGGTAAAAGCATCAAATCGGCCGGAAGACAGGATTCTCGGATTTTTAGAGGGCATCTCTTACACACTTTATCAACAAGTACGCATTGACCCAAAGGGTTTGACACTCGAATTACGAACTCAGTAGACTCAACAGGTAGAGTCTTACTGGATGCTAAGGTTTCGCATACATATGAATGAGTAGAGTCAGGGTCAATCAATGCAATCACATTAGTATCAAAGAGAGTGAAGGTACCAGTGATGACGTCAGGGGAGGATGCCTCTTCTCGTGCGCGGATGGCATATGCTCTAGCAGGAGTACGGTTCTCGACTCGAACAGCCGTATCAGAGGTCCCTCTCTGACTACCACCCCTACCTCCTAAAATTCTCGGTGGTCTACCTCTAGTTGTCACTCCACTAGGTCTTGCACCTTGAATCTTATTCTTCTCATCAAGCTCCGTGCAATCTCTAATGAAGTGGTCCTTCGAACCGCATCCGTAACAAGCCCTGTTAATAGACTTACCCCAACATTCACCTATGTGTCGTCTTCCACATTGGGGACATTCAGGTTTCTCTAGACGATTATTGCCCACACTAGCTACCAAAGTAGCTCGGGAGTCCGTCGATGGTCTTGCTCTGATGGAAATTCCCGCAGTCGTCCTCGACTTATTAGTGTCCTCCCTGAACTTCTTTACGGCTGAGAACGGGGCTTTACCCGTCGATCTTTTACGGTAGTCTCTAGCTTCAAATTCAGCCTTCTTCTTCTCCTTTCCAAGTTCTTCCGCCTTGCAGGCTCGTTCGACTAGTGTTACGAATTCTTTTATTTCCAAAATACCCATTAGTAGCTTTAAATCCTCATTCAATCCTTCTTCGAATCTTTTGCACATAGCAACCTCATCAGCTACACACTCCCGGGCATACCTACTGAGTCTTACGAATTCATGTTCGTATTCAGATACTGTCATACGGCCTTGCTTGAGTTCCAAGAATTCCTTACGCTTTTGATCAATGAACCGTTGACTAATATATTTCTTTCGAAATTCCATCTGAAAGAAGTCCCAAGTTACTCGTTCGTTTGGGACTATGGAAATCAGGGTCCTCCACCAATAGTAGGCTGAGTCCCGCAACAAGGATATAGCACACTTTAGACATTCATCGGGTGTGCATGAGAGTTCATCAAACACCCGAATGGTGTTATCAAGCCAGAACTCGGCCCTTTCAGCATCATCAGTAACTATGGCCCTGAACTCCTCAGCCCCGCGCTTCCTAATCAAGTCTACAGGTGGCTTACTCAGCCTCACAGGATCAGTAACTGATGGCATTACTGGCTCCGGGGGTGGATTATTCAAATTCGGGAATTGTTGGACAGCCGGATTGGTTCGGGCATATTGCGCGACCCACTCATTCATCATGGTAAAGAAGGCTTGTTTAGCCCCCTCACCTTGATTATTCGCAGATGACTGAGGTTCAATAGGCGGTGTCCCTTGTGCAGGAGCAGCCGCTACACTTTCAACGTCATCCGCTAAGATTCTTTCTACACCGGGATCCATTTACTAATCAAAACATAAATTTTAACCGTCAGAAGTCATCACACAGTTAAACATTAACATTCGGCATGTATAGCTAGACTCATACGTGCTATGGTAGTCCTAGAACCGACTAAACCATAGCTATGATACCAATCAAATGTAACACCCCGAACCCGAGACCGTCGCCGGAGTCGAACACGAGGTGTTAACAGACTTTAAACCACTTATTAAAATTTTTCTAGACAAGCTGTCAATCTGCGTACTAGTCGCTTTAAAAATCATATCTTGAGCTCTGGAATTTGAAATCCAGTTCCGTGAATTTTCCCTGAAACGAGACTCATATTCCCATCTAAATATTTTTTTCTAGAATTTTTGGTCGGGCCAATTAGTACAGTTTATTAGTCAAAGTCTCCTATGTTACTGGGGTCGACTACGCTGACCTTTGCACATTACGACCTGGATATCTCCCTGTACAGAGCTTCAATACTGATGCCATTTATTTCTATAGAAACTAGACTCACAGAGGAATCTATCCATATATGGTATGACTCCTAATTGTCTCTGGTTAATTTATAATGAATTTCCAAAGTCGGAACAGGGAATCCAGAAACCGTTCTGGCCCTGTCTCACGAGAACCTGAATATCTCTTAACATACTGTCCATATGATCTTTTCGTTACTTCTATATGAAAATAGACTCATCGAGCTTCGAATACATAATTTATTCATCAATTAATTCCACTCCTACTATTTTTAGTGATTTTTCGATCTCACGTCACTGCTGCTGCCAGCATCTGTTACGAAAGCAACTATGCCTATTTCGTGATTTCTCCTTGATCTAACTAGTAATTCATCATACATATCACCTATTATGATCATGACTAGCCATGCCAAAGGCTAATCATTGTCAAACTTCCCCCTACTACACTATTGCCATATCATGAATTTTAACACCAAAATAATCAACCATGACGTATGGCATAAAAAGGTCGAATTATCAAGATTTGCGACCTAACGTTATGAATCCAAACCCAACCGAACATTTATGCCATTTTCGCATGGCTAAAAGATTACATACCAAAGTTCAAACACAACATAATAGCCTATACATGCCGAAATGTTCTCCTAAGCCAACTAAGAAGAAAGTACCAAAACTTGCTATCCGGTGTGATGACTTCGATGACGGCCCGACCACGCAAAAAGAGACGAGTCCAAGAAACCTAGTATGGGTGACAAGGAAACACCGAGTGAGTTTATAACTCAGTAAGTCATAAGCAATACACTACCATCCATTAATAACATTACCACAAGCGGAAACAAAATGGAACGAGGCTAGTTACTCCATCCATACCGAACCATACCATAGTTCCTCCGACCTATCGGTTCAATCTCATACCAAATCATGCATTCACATTCCATATACTCATCAATAGGATATTCGAGGCATTTTCATAAATCATTTTATTTTCGTTACAATCATACAACTAAACGGCCTTTCACCCATTCCACGATAAATCTTATGTACGTGACTTCAAGTATATTTTTCACATAGGTTCAACTTACCAAGCTCAACTCCAAATATAAACATAGCACCTATTAGCCATGAACTCAAGATACTTACCCGATCCGCTATCCGTGATCGACTCAATAGTGTCGCACACTTAGTGTCCATAATGATTCAAGAATATTTATTAAGTCCGCACACTCAGTGCTATATAATCAGCTCGCACACTTAGTGCTACATAATCATACTCGCACACTTAGTGCTACATAGTCAACTCGCACACTTAGTGCTACATAGTCAAACTCGCACACTTAGTGCTACATAGTCAAACTCGCACACTTAGTGCTACATAGTCAATTCACACACTTAGTGCTGTACAATTTAAACCCGCACTCTTAGCGCCAATCTCATGGTCATACTTGTTTATACCCGCACATTTAGTGCCGAGATCAACAACTCAATACATCTCACCTCTTTTCTTTTCATTCAACACTTTCATCATCACATACGTACATGCATATATATATTTATTCATTCCATTCAGCATCATTACATAGACGTTATGACCATTTGAATTAATACCAACTATATGCTTAATGACTTACTTTATGTTGGGTAAAATAATTCCGAGTCGGCTACTCGATGACCTTCGATTTCCCCTTGTTGGACGCCTCTCCTTTAGGTTCTTGAGCTTAAATAATACAAATAAGAGTATTCAATATTTAACCCAATAACATGAATTTATTTATCACAGTCGGCAATCACATATCATTAAATTTTCAAACCAAAATGTCATTATATGACCACATATACAAATATCCATATACTTAAGCTCAATAATTATAATGTAATATCATGTACCCACTTTAAGTATATTGCCGAATATACTTAATCATACATACACCTAACCAAAACAATTTCCTAAAATCTTTATATCATTTATACACTAAGCCGAATACTCTCACCAAGTTCACCTATATTCTTCAACAATTCCTTCATTGATCAAACACATATTCGGCTAAAGAAATGGCAATTTTAGCAACCTTCGATTTAGTACTTAACTTTTACCACATATCAAATAACTCATTTCCTTACTCATGTGACCACGTATATTCGGTCATGCATACACACATAAAATCAATTTGGAGACTCTATCAATCCAACATACATTTGGCACCTTCATCCACCATTCTACCAAGCATGTAATATTCAAACACAACCAAACTCACATTCGGCCCTAGCTCATAACAAGGTAGCCGATTCTTTTTATAGTTCAAACACTCCTCTATCATCATTCACCTAACTTTAACATGAAACAACAAAACTCACCATTTCTCATCCAAATAACATGAACAACAACCATTTCTTGAACACTTTCTCATGACTGATTGCTCATGTTACCAACAAGATTCAAGATTTGAACATGGGCTATTTAGAACTCAAGTCAATTACTAAAACATGCATGCATCTCAAGGACAACATCAAACATACCTTAGTCTAGCAAACCACCATAGCCGATTTTCTCAAGCTTTTCCCCTTCCTTTCTTTCCTCTATTCGGCCAAAGATGTTCAAGAATGAACACTTTTTTTTTTGTTTTCTTTCTTCAATTCACGGCAACAAGGGGGTATGGATGAGACCATATTATTATTATTTTTTTCATCACCCTTCCTTTCATTATTTAATCACCATGCTCATTATTTTATTTTTCTTAACATACATCACTAGCATAACATGTTGGAGACATGTTTCCACCCATAGCATGGCCGGCCACTATGCTTTAGTTTGGCTAATTTGACATGCAAGGACAACACTTTCCCACTTTAATACTATTTGGTCCTTACTTATTTACCTATCATAATTTTCCAAGTCTTTCAACTAGATCCTTTCAAGCAAAATTCACATTCCTAATATAAAATTAAAACATCAAATTTTTGTACAAGTACTATCACACATATAAGATATGCAAATAAAATTTTAACTAAATTTTATGACTCGGTTTTGTGGTCCCGAAACCACATTCCGACTAGGGTCGAATTAGGGCTGTCACAAACTCCGCTCAATTATGCTAGATCTACTCTTAGACAGAGACTTTTGCTCCTCTGAATAAGCACATCAAATCTTGAATCAATATCCTAGAATATCAAAACAAGAATTAAGAATACATAATTAAGAACAAGTCAAATATTTATCATATAATTCAAATAATAATAACAAGATCTGTCTTAGGTTTCATTCCCTTTAGGTATTTAGGGGGTTTAGTTCATATTTTTGAGAAAAAACATCTCAAAAGAATAATGAAAACAAAACATAAAGAAAACCCAAGAACTCTTGAAGGGAATTGAAGGGAGATATTTAGTCTTGAAGGTGAATCTGGCTTCTGAGATGGATCAATCGGTTTTCTTTGAGTAATTCCTTGCCTCCTCCTCCATGTGTCCCTTTAATCCTCCTCTGGGGTGTTTATATAGGCTTTAGAATGCTTAAGAACCCTCAAAAGTGGCCTTTTCCGAATAGGACTAGATTTGGGCTCGACAGGGACACGCCCGTGTGCTATTTCTTCAAACCATGTTCGAGTCTATTGAATGGACACGGGCGTGTGAACTACCCGTGTGAGGAAGTCCAGGCCGTGTTAATTTCCCACGTTGACCCTTTTTTTTGTTTTTGGCTTGTTTCTCGCTCTTTTTACTCTTCTATGCTCACCTAAGTATAAAACATGAAATTAAAGGATTAGGAGGATCGAATTCACCAAATCTAAGGATAATTCATCCATAAATGTGCTAAGCATAGGATAAAAATATGTATAAATTACGGTTTATCAGCTTGCTTCCTGGTGCAGATGGGCAAATGTTTTCACAAAATGGTTGAGAGAGTTTTATTGTCAACCTCTTCAAATCTTCTACAGCTGCAATTTTGTCAAACCCTTGGTGCCCATATCCAACCTCTTTTTACTTAATGTCAAAACAAGCAGAAGCTTCGTGTAGTGCCTACTGTTTAGTATCCTTATGATTTTCATTTTTGGCCAAATTTTCGATGATTCATTAAGGCTACTTAACATTTGCTAAACAAAAGAAATTTATCAATTAATTGAATCTAGGAACAATTTTGTGCCCTTGTCCCTTTGAAATAGGAAGACATGCAAAATTCTAACACAGTTTAGCGAAATTCAAGAAAACTATTTTTGTAACTGTTAAGAGATGTTATTCTATCTATTAAGGGTTGGGTTTTCTTATGGTCTTATATTAAAGTTGAGCCCCTCCTAAATCCAATTGATTCTAGGTGTGATGCTTTACTTGGTATCAAAGCATAGGTTTTGTTATGTTGTTCTATTACCTAACCCCATCTGAAGTTGAAGATCCCTGGTGAGGTTGTCTACATGGAGGTCCCGCGAGCTACACGTAAGGGAAAGTGTTAAACAGTGTTATCCCATATCTGTTAAGTACTGGGTTCCTATGATGTTATAATTAAAGTTGGGCCCTCTACTTAAAGTAAATTGGTTTGAGTTGGATGCCTAACTATAACCAATGCAGAGTTCATTTCTCAAACTATTCAATGAAACATGTTGAATGCATTCGATGTGGAATAGGTTTCCAAACAGTTATATATAGCAAGATGCATTAAATGTGTTACTTATATTTCACTCTAGGTTTGTGAACTCTTATTTTTGCTTCTTGTTCTAAAGGTTCTCGTATCTTCCTTGTACTGTGGATCTTCTGTACAAGGCTAACTTAAATATCAGAAGTGTGTTAGAATACGCCCTTGCATTTACAAAGGCAACCTTATACATGTTGCTTTCCCAAGTTGATTCCCTTTTTATCTGAACCTGGATGTTGCTTTCTCAAATTGTATCCTTTTTTGTTGAGATATAGATGTTGTTTTCTCATGTTGCTTCCTTTTTGATATTTTTCTTTTATTGGTTTCTTCCAATTGGCTTGTCTTTTTATCCTTCTTGGATATTATCTAGATTCATTTCTTTAATCTCATCTAGATGTAATGAATCTGTAATATTCTGATTTTGGGCCTAGTCGGAATGGTGGTTTTGAGACCACAGATCTGAGATAGAAATAATTATTTTATAATTATTTTGAGGTCTATGACATGATTGCATGATTGTGTGAAAATTTCGTGAAGCAATTTATGCATAAAGTGCTTAATTTGAAGTTAGGGACTAAATTGAATAAATTGCAAAACTTGTGTTCTAGAAGCATTTTCCATAAAATTGAATTAGATTATTAATTAGAGGTCCTTAAAGAGTAATTTGACCAATTTCTAAAAAAATCTGGACAAAAATGGGCTTGGAAGGGTAAAAATTTAAAGAATAGTAAAAAGGGCATTTTGGTCATTTAATGGTAAAATGAATTAAAAGACAAATTTTAAAACCCAAATGTGTCCATCTTCAACCCCATGGCCGAATATAGCAAGGAGAAACCATGGCTAGGGTTTTTCAAGCTTCCAAGCTCGATTGTAAGTCCGTTCTAGCCTCGTTTTTAAATTTTTTTACGTTTTTGGAGTCCTTGTAACTTGATTTAACTTATGCTAGCAATAATTCAACCTAGGGTTCATAATTGGAAAAATACCCATAGGTGAAATTTGTGTATTTTGGTGTTTTATGATAGAATATGAGGTTTTAGATTATGTTAGACAACTTGTGCTACTCGGTTTTAAGTGAAAACGAGTAAAAGGGCTTAATTGGTAAAAATACCTAATAGTCATAAGTACATGTTAGAGTGAGAATTTGATGTTGCTATAGAAGGGAAAAACGATCAGCATGTCATAAAACATAAGAAAATAGGCTGAAGTTTAATTTACGAGCTTTGGGGCAAAAGTGTAAATATGCAAAAGTTTAAGGGCAAAACTGTTATTTTGCCAAAATATGATTTTGGGTCAATTTGAATAATGTGAGTCCTAATTGGACTATATTTTAAATGATAGAGAAAGGAAAACTGAAATTCGGGCTAAAATAGGGAAAATACCAAGTTGTGGACGAAATGGTAAAAGTAGCCATTTTCGCATACGAGGTAAGTTCATATGTAAATGTTGGTAACATAGTTATTATTTTAAATGTTTTAATGTTATTTAAATGATATGATAATTATTATGAAATATTATACTTGTGATAATTGTTTGATAATATGTCAAATTATGTAATATACTTGGAAAATGTGAAATACTACCGAGTATCGGTATCGGCATTCTGTAGAAGATGGTTGAGACACATGATTGGGAAAAAGATCCCATTGAACCTTAGGAATGGATTAGGATACAAGTGACATGTCACTGGGATATTTGGGCATCCGAACTCGTTGAGTTGAGTTCGAGTTCACTTATGGATGTGAATGTCCGAACTCGTTGAGTTGAGCCCGAGTTCGTGAGATGTAACTAGGCATCTGAGCTCATTGAGTTGAGTCCGAGTTCGCTTATGGGCGGATTACATGGTAGCTTGGCTACATATGTGGTACTTATGTGCAAACTTTCCATGTATCTGAATTATATTTCGATGTGTTCAACAGGTAAAGTTCTACTCAAATGGAGGAATACTCGAGATGAAAGGGACATTTTGGCAAGTGTTGTGAAATGGATACTTTGAACAGGTATGTACTTAACCCTCGGGTTGAAAACTCAATATAACAACAATATGGTAAGATGATAAATGAAAATATGATATGAATGTCTTGGTGATAATTATGCAAATGATGTTTTATGTTTGCTTATATGGTTATGTTACTTGCTATTTGCATGTGAACTTACTAAGCATTTATGCTTACTCCCTCCTTTTCATTCCTTGTAGTTTTGAGAAGTCAGCTCAGAGGTCGGAGGCTCGCTCACACTATCCGTATACCATCTTGGCATAATGGCTTGTATATTTTGGGTATGGCATGTATAGCATTATAATCATTTTGTATATATGGTCTTATGATATGGTTATTGAGTGGTATGGAAATGCTTGGTAATTATTAGCCATTGGAATGGCTAATAATGATCATATTTGGAGTTATGTATGTCAAATTGCTAGCTAATCCATGGAAACCATGAAATAGATAAAATTTACCATAAAATAGATTCAGACAGCAGTAGTGACTTGAATTTGAAAAATCACTAAAAATAGTATAAATGGAATTAAATGATGAATAAGTTATGTAATCGAAGCTTGATGAGTCTATTTTCATATGAAAGAAACAAAACAGGTATATGAGTTATATTTTGTGAGATATTTAAGTTTTTGTAGAAAAGGGCAGAGTGATCTCTGTATCCCCTATTATGACTTTAAAAATTCACTATAAATTGTATAAAAACAATTAGGAGTTTTATTTTACATGTATGAAACCCTTATTGAGTCTAGTTTTATAAGAAACAAACAGAATAGTCATTGAAACTCTGTACAGGGAGCTATCTGATTTGTAATACACAGGGGTCAGAGTAGTAGAACCCTAAAACAGGGGAGCATTTAACTAATAAACTGTACTAATTGGCCAGACCTCAAATTCTAGAAAAAAATTAACAGATAGATATATGAGTCTAATTTCAGGAAAAATTTACAGAATTGGATTTTCAGTTTCGAAACTCGAGATATGAATTTTTAAGCGACTATAACGCAGATTGTCAACTTGTCTGGAAGTTTTAAAAATAAATTGTTTGAGCTGTTAAATTGATGAATTAAGTTTAGTAACACCTCAAGCTTGACTCTGGCGACGGTCTCGGGCGTGAGGGTGTTACAGAATCAATTGACAGTCTTGGTGAGTTCCAATTTTCTCACGTATTTTTATTTCTTCTATTAAATGTGATGGAAAATCATCAATCTTCATGTCAGCTATCTTTTTTAATAGTTGAATGAATTCTTTATTTCTATCATCCTGAGTGTATCCAACTCCAGTGTCATATGCCAAATCTTCTTCCATCAGTCTAGAGGCAATAAGATTTTTGTTGAAGTAAATATTGGGTTTTGGTCATTAAATCTATTCTTGCTTGGATATGATAATAACTGGGATTATTGTAAAACTTGTCAATAATTTTTTGTCAAGTATTCGTTCTCCTTTTTAGCAACTGAAAGGTTCAGACCTCGAATCATTTTTTTAATGATCCATATTAGATATGGCTGATAGAATTTTTCTTTTTAAGCTATACCAATAAGACTGCTAATTTCAAGATGAAAATAATAATAAAAATCATCTTCATATACCATACATAATAACATAGTTTTAATAAATGTAGAAAAATATTTTAACAAATAAAAAGAAAAATTTTGACCTGCTATTTCTTTAACAAAATCCCATTCAGTATTGCTTATATCAAATGGTTCATGATCAAGTCTAAACTTTATAGTAGGGAATTTTTCATTTAAATCGTTTGTGAAAACATAAGCTTGTAGAAAGTATTCTGAAAAAGCTTTTTGAAATTGAGCTTGTTGTATTGGCAATCATCCATATTTTGGAAAGACAAAGACATGGGTATCAAAATGTTGGTACTAGAAATCTGATATTTAAGGCACCAAAAGTGGGATTGAGAATTGGCATGAGATATTTGCAAGATTTTTGGTCCCTAATTGTGTAGTGACTTTGCAAGTTGATCCCTGAACTTCAACTATAAATAGGCCTAACCATTTCTCATTTGAATCATCCGACATCTAGTATTCTCTACCTAAGGCATTGTTCTCTCTCCCTATTTGTAAATTTTCACTTGTATTTTGGAGTGAAATATATTTGGTAGTACCCTAGGACGTAGGCAAAATTTGCTGAACCTCGTTAAAATTCTGGTGTTCTTTATTGTTTAATTTGCATATTTTGTGAGTGTGATTGTAGTAATTTATTGTGCTATTAAATTACGATAGAGTGATATTCTGGCTAGGAAAGACATGGTACTTAAGCGATCCTTGTGATCCACCTCTCTTTTTTGGGAATTGAACTTAGTGTGATTTTTTAGTACAATAATTTTACTCTTTTACACGCTTCCGCACAACATGTTGGTTGCACATGCGTTCATTTATTTTTGGAAATATTTCTACAGGCAGAATATTCCTAGCCTTATTACATAAACATAACCTAAACATTTTATTTATAACTGGGTTATTTGTTCCCTTATTATTAAAATACTAAAATATATCAAGAAGATTGTTTATCTCCTTAATATCTAAATAACTAATTTCTAGTTCTTCTCAATCTCGATATAAAATGGATTTTAATAATAAATCATGAGCTTGTTGTTCTTTAGTTGTTTTTTTCAACTAAAAATTGTGAAAGCTTAGTAAGAGCTCTTCTGCTCTTTGCTCAGTAATATGGGTTTTCCATATTTTATTAATAAAATTATATAATTCAGATGGTAAGCCTGGGTTATAAAAATTTTTTATTTCTTGAATTTGTTGTGATTTCAACAAATTTTCTAATGCACAAAACTTTTCTGCTCTTTTTATGATTTCAGCATAAATGGCTTGATATGCTGAATTTGGATATTGAGACTAAGGTAATTGACTTACCAGTTGTGGTGTAAACGATAATTGAGTTCCAACTAGTTGTCTTACCATTGGATATGGAATGTAATATCCTTGGTTAGGATAAAAAGATATTTGTAACGCCCTAAACCTGGCCTAGAAGTTTAGACTGAATCCCGGAGGTTACATTGATCACCGAAGTGATGTAGGAAAATTTTTCAAAACAAGTTATCAAACAATATTTCTCCAAACGCATAGACAAAAACTCGAACCCAGAACATTGAGGTATACTAACACTCACTCAACCACCAGACCAGCAAGCTCATTCTGCTACTTAATCACGCAACTAAACACAATAGCACCACCTATTTACTGACCATAACCACAAACCTTAAAACTTCTAGCCCAAAATTTAGGGTGTTACAATACTTGAGAAGGTATTGTCACAAATCCTTGATAGGATTTATTGATTTGAAAGTGTTCCATTTATTGGGCTTTATATGAAAAATAGTCCATTCACCGACTTTTCCTAGAGGTTGATTACCTCTATCCATATGGCCTGCTAAGATAATCAGCAATAATATTGCCATTTCCTTTTAGATATAAAACTTTAAAATTAAAAGTACATAATTCATTATACCATCTAATTCTTCTGAGTCTAGTTTCCAAAATTTTATTAGTAAAGAAATGTTTAACTGTCTACTTATTAGTTTTTATGATAAATTTTTCAGGTGCTAAATATATAATTTTATTATCATTTTTTATTCCTATCATTATTGCTAATAATTCTTTTTGATATATGACATAATTATTTTCATTCAAGTTTAAATTCTCCCGAGCTATATCCACATATTAATTCTTCGTTATTTATTATTCTAGCCTTTAAAATACAACCCCAATGATTTTGTGAAGCATATGTTTCTAAAATTAATTTATCACCTTGTTTAGGTAAATAAACTTTTGGAATTTGATAAATTTCAGATTTAAAAATTTTATGATTTCCGAGTCTGTTTTAGACAAGATAAAATGTTTATTCTTTTTTTAATTTTGCAAATAAGTTAGGAAAGAAATTTCATCTATAATTAATAATTCCCCAAAATTATTGAAGCTGCTTTTTTTTTCAGGAAATTATTTTATTTTTACTATAATATGTTCTTGTAGTTTAAGACCATCTGCAAATAATTTTAATCCTAAGAATTCTATTTTTGTTTTTTCTAGCTCTATTTTCTTAGGACTTAGTATGATTTTATGTTTTATGAATTCTTAAGAAATGATATTTGAATGTTTTCTACGTAATTTTAATGTGTCTGAAAATATCAAAATATCATCTATATAAACTACACAAAATTTTTATATTTATTAAATATAGAATCCATCCATCTTTGAGAGATTTGTGGTGCATTACATAATCCAAATGACATTACTTTCCATTGATAATGTCCATTAGGTGCACAAAAAGCTGTCAAATGTTTGGACTCTTCTGTTAGCATGATTTGCGAGTGTCGAAACCATTTTTTAAAGGGATATTTGAAAAATGTGGATCGACATTTGAAAAACGAAAATGAGAGTCGCCACCAACCTTTTTAGGTGTGATTGGATCACCTTATAAAACGTTTTGGTCTACGAAAATTAAGAAAACAGGTTCTGGAGTCGGTTACGTATGAGGAAGGATTAGCACCCTTGCAACGCCCAAAATTGGTACCAAATTGAATAGTTTTCTTTCTTAATGTCAAAAATTTGAAAGGATTTAAAAATAGGATCCCTTTTTTAAAACCGAAATTATTTAAGTTGAAAAATCGAGATTCCTTAGCTCCAAAAGAAACAAACATCACGTCCAGCATGATAGGACACGATATTCTTAAACTCTCGTAATTGAAATCATCTCGTGATTTACAAAATCTATTTAGAAGGATACTTTAGGCATTTGACAAACGGGAAATCGCAACCCAGCATGTTAGGGCACTATTTCCCAAATTCCTAAATACGAAAAACATTGCCTCATTTTAGAAAAACTTTTGGATAAAATATGACAATTAAATGAAATATATATTTTTTAAATAATAATTTGAGTAAAATTTAAAAAATAATTTACTAATAGTAATACTAAAAAAATTATTGAAAAATGAAAGAGTTTGATATGATACTAAAATTATTAAAAAATTAAAATATATAAAAAAAGTCTGGGAAACATGGATTAAATCAAAATAAAAAGGGTTGAAAAATGAAGATGAACAAAGAATAAAATAAGAACAAACCGTAGAAAATAAGAACGTAAGAGGGAGAGAAATTTGAGTGAAAGCTCTCAAAAATTTTTATTGTTTCCCAAAACTCCAGTGTCTTTACAATGAAGGGAGAGGCCTCTATTTATAGTTGAACCTCCTCAAATTCAACGGTACAGATCAATTACATCAACAGTTGAGATTAAAAGGTATCTACAAATTAAATCTCTAAGATTACAAAATCATATCTTCTAAGATTGCATATCATATCTACGATTGCAATCATATCTAAGATTGCAATCATATCTAAGATTGCATATCATATCTAAGATTGCATATCATTGAAGATTATATTTCCATATGAGTTAAGCTTGTAGATGGACCTTAAATCTTTTCGAGTAATGGGCCATTCTGATCGGGCCAAATTATATTTGTAATTCTGGACTGAACTTGGACTTCATTTTTTTGGGGGGTTTATTATTTTTGTTTTTGGACTTATTTCTGGGCCCGAGCAAAATTGAGTGTCTACAGCTGCCTCTCTTTGCTCATTATTGTGTAACAGGAATAGAGCAAAGACTATAAAAGGACCAATATTACCCAGGCTCGCCGAGTCTTGAGTTCTTGATCCTTGATCTTCTTTAAACGGCCTCTTGACGGCTTCAATCTGCTTCACTACAAATCAGGAAGGCGATATCTTCTATCTTTGATCTGCTTCCCGTCTAATACAGAGATGCCAAATATGTTATCTTTGATCTGCTCCCCGTCTAATATAGAGATGCCAAATCTACTTCTTCAATCTGCTCCCCGTCTAATACAGAGATGCCAAATCTGTTATCTCTGATTTGCTCCCCGTCTAATACAGAGTTGCCAAATCTATCATCTTGGATCTGCTTTGATGTAAACACATGAAGGTCAGATCTACTATGTCTTTGATCTGCTCCCCGTCTAATACAGAGATGCCAAATCTGTTATCTCCGATTTGCTCCCCGTCTAAGACAGAGATGCTAAATCTGTCATCTTGGATCTGCTTCGATGTAAACACATGAAGGTCAGATCTGCTATGTCTTCGATCTGCTCCCCGTCTAATACAGAGATGCCAAATCATCTTGGATCTGCTTCAATGAAGGTCCAATCTGTTATGTCTTCGATCTGCTCCCCGTCTAATACAGAGATACCAAATCTGTTTCTTCGATTTGTTCTCTGACAGTACAGAGATGCCAAATCATCTTAGATCTGCTTCAGCGTAAACACGTGAAAGCCAAATCTGCTATGGCTTCGATCTGCTCCTTGTCAACGTAAGGATGCCAAATCATCTTGGATCTACTTCGATGTGAAGACATTCGAAGGTTAGATCTGATATGTCTTCGATCTACTCTCCGTTGAATATGAAGATGCCAAATCTGTTTCTTTGATTTGTTCTCTGACAATACAGAGATGTTAAATCATCTTGGATCCGCTTCAGCGTAAACACCTGAAGGTCAAATCTGCTATGCTTTAGCCTGTGACCCTACTGCTTAAGGGGTTAAGGCGCATCAATCTTCATTGTCCCTTGAAGAACATAACCTGTATAATGTGTATGAGTTCATGCCTAATGATTAGGATGCTATTATTGAAGCGAGTCAAATGCTCCTAATTAAACCTATTATAATGCAAAATGTTTATGAATATGACCCCTATTCCAGATGTCACCACCCATTCTTTCATCGAAGTTTATCCTTATTTCTCTCGAAGTATCATTCCTACTTAGCTTGTGGGTTTGTACCATTCTTCAAATGCTATGACCCATCAAAAATGTCTGTAAGATGATCCTTTCTTAGGATCGAATCGTTTGATTTGTCCAATCATCATTTTGGACTAAAGAAAGAATTTCCTCGAGTTCTTTCAAACCTCACTTACGTGAATTCTTCAAACAATTGTTCTGTTTTAGTTTCTTGTATTATCTAGAAATTTCCAAAGTAATGAGCAAAACTTCATTTGTGAAAATTATTTAGTTCATCTATCATTATTTTAATGCAACATACTTTAAGAATAATGGAAGATGAATTTAATCTTGAGAATAATTAGATTTGAATAAATTTGTCAAAAATACAAAGGAAATTAATCTGAAAGCCTATCTTTGAGAAGAAAAAGAATCTAAAGATAGCAAATAGGATAAAAGTTAGATGCCCTAGATATCGCAACTTGAGCATTTATATGCCTGCTCCATGAAGACTTTCTTAAATTCAACATGTGTTTAAAATATCCAAAGTACTTTGTTGATGCCCCGATATGCAATGCGCTTCACTCTTCGTTGAATCAGATATAGCAAGATTATCGCGTCCTCTTCAAAATTTGAGCTGCCCTTTCAGGTTTTCAACTCAAAACCCCTTTGGTCACAAAGCGCCCTTTGCGGGTTTTCACCTTGGCCTCTCCATTTTTTTTCGAAAACTCAAGGCGCCCTTTGTGGGTTTTCACCCTGAATTCTTCTCTCCTTTAGACAGTACTTTTTGATTGAGTCTGAATTCACTGGATTGGGAAAACTCTTCCCATCCATTTCTGTTAAGATCAATGCACCCCCAGAGAAGGCCTTCTTCACGACATACAGCCCTTCCTAATTTGGCATCCATTTTCCTCTAAAGTCCTTCTGAATAGGGAGGATCTTTTTCAGCACAAGATCCCCCTCATGGAATTTTTTTGGTCGCACTTTCTTGTCGTAAGCTTGCATCATTCGCTTCTGATACATCTGACCATGACGAATGGTGTTTAGCCTCTTTTCCTCAATCAAGTTCAACTGATCATATCGCGATTGTATCCATTCAGCTTCATTCAACTTTATCTCTGACAAGACTCGAAGAGACGGTATTTCCACTTCAATGGGTAACACTGCTTCCATCCCATAAACCAACAAGAAAGGAGTTGCCTCGGTAAAAGTTCTAACAGACGTTTGGTAAGCTAATAGTGCAAATGGTAACTTCTCATGCCAGTCTCTGTAGGTTTCAGTCATTTTCCCCACTATCTTCTTGATGTTTTTGTTAGCAACTTCCACTGCCCCATTCATCTTTGGGCGATACAGCAAAGAGTTATGATGCTTAATCCTGAACTGACTGCAAAATTCTGCTATCGTTTTGTTGTTCAAGTTCAGTGCATTGTCTGATATGATCCTTTCAGGCATCCCATACCGACAAATAATCTCTTTCTTCAATAATCAACTTATAGCCGACTTAGTAACATTCGCATAAGAAGCAGCTTCTACCCACTTCATGAAGAAATCAATGACCACAAAAATAAAGTGATGCCCATTTGAAGCTTTTGGTGATATTGGCTCAATGACATCCATGCCCCACATAGAAAAAGGCCATGGAGAAGTCATAATGTGTAGAACTGAAGGTGGTATATGAATCTTGTCTCCATAAATCTGACATTTATGGCATTTTTTGGCGTAGTTGATACAATCCCCTTCCAAAGTAGACCAATAATATCCAAACCTCATGATTTGTCTAGCCATCGTGAAACCATTAGTGTGCGTCCCACAAACACCCCCGTGAACTTCTTCCAAGATTAATTTAGTTTCCACGGCGCCAACACATCTCAACAGTACTTGGTCCTTTCTTCTTTTGTACAAGATGTCCCCATCCAAAACGTAGTCGCAGGCTAATCTCCTTAAAGTTCACATATCATTTTTAGTTGCCTGTTCTGGGTATTTACGATCTCTCACATATTGCAATATATCCTGATACCAAGGGTTATCATCCTTTTCTTCTTCCTCAATGTTACAACAGTAAGCTGGAGCCTCAAAGATACTCATCTGAATGGGTCTCATCTCCTCCTCTTTATTCACTTTAATCATTAAAGCCAAGGTTGCTAGAGCATCTGCCATCTGGTTTTCGTCTTGTGGGATATAATTGAAAGTGATGTCATCAAACTCCTCAAGTAACCCCAAAACTACCTTTCGATAATTGATCAATTTAGGATCCCTTGTCTCCCATTCACCTTTAAGCTGGTAAATTACCAACGCAGAGTCTCCATAAACTTTCGAGGTTCTTATTATTCTCTCTATAGCCGCTCGGAGTCCCATGATACACGCTTCATACTCGGCCATATTGTTTGTGCAATCAAAATCCAACTTGCATGTGAATGGATAATAATCACCATTTGGGGATACCAAGACTGCCCCAATTCCATTTCCCATTGCATTGGATGCCCCATCAAAGCTCAACTTCCAAGGATAATCCTCTGTAGCTGCTACACACATCAACTCCTCATTTGGGAAATAAAAATTCAACGGCTCATAGTCTTCTAGAGCTCTACTAGCCAGAAATTCCGCTATCCCACTTCTTTTTATAGCCTTCTGGCTCACATAACTATGTCAAACTCTGAAAGCAGAATTTGCCACCTCGCTATTCTTCCATTCAAAGCTGTTGACTCCATCATATACTTCAGAGCATCAAGTTTTGAAATAAGCCAAGTAGTATGATAGAACATATATTGCCTCAACCTTTGAGTCATCCAGATTAAAGCACAGCACAATTTCTCAATTGGCGAATATCTCATCTCACACTCTATGAATTTCTTGCTGATGTAGTATATCGCCTTCTCCTTTCCTCCCAACTTGTCATGTTAGCCAAGCACACATCCCATAGAATTGCTAAACATTGATAAGTACAGAATTAATGGTCTACCTGGATTAGGTGGAGATAACACAGGAGCATTTAACAAGTATTGCTTAACCTTATCGAAAGCACTCTGGCATTCCTCATCCCAAGTACCTTGGTTGTGTTTTCTAATGAGGTGAAATATAGGGTAACATTTCTCAGTTAATTGTGACATAAACCGAGCAATATAATTCAACCTTCCAAGAAAACCCTGAACTTCTTTCTGAGTACGCGGTGAAGGAAAATCTTGTATGGCTCTAACTTTGTCTGAATTAACTTCTATTCCTTTTTCACTGACCACAAAACCTAGTAACTTCCCCAACCTGGCTCCGAAAGTGCATTTTACCGGATTAAGTTTTAACTGAAACTTCCTTAATCTCAAGAATAGTTTCTTTAAAACCTCAATATGTTCCTCCTCTGTTCGAGATTTGGAAATCATATCATCAACATACACTTCAATTTCCTTGTGCATCATATCCTGAAATAAGGTCACCATAGCCCCTTGGTATGTTGCCCCTACATTCTTTAGCCCAAAGAGAATTACCTTGTAATAGAAAGTCCCCCACAAGGTTATGAAGGTGGTTTTGTCCATGTCTTCAGGATGCATCTTTATCTGATTGTACCCTGAAAAACCATCCATGAAGGAGAACAACGAATATCCCGCTGTGTTGTCTACCAAAGTGTCTATGTGAGGTAGAGGGAAATTATCTTTTGGGCTAGCTTTGTTAAGATCCCTGTAATCAACACACATTCGTACCTTCCTATCCTTCTTAGGAACTGGTACAATGTTAGCTACCCATTCAGAATACTTCACCTCTTGTAAGAATCCTGCATCAAACTGTTTCTTGACTTCATCCTTTATTTTTAATACGATATTTGGTCTCATTCTTCGCAACTTCTGTTGAACTAGTTTACAATCCTGTCTTATTGGAAGACGATGCACTACAATATCAGTATTTAACCCTGGCATATCTTGATAGGACCATGCGAAGATATCCTTGAACTCACGTAACAACTCAATCAGTCATTGCCTTATATCATCAGCAATATGCATGCCAATTTTCACCTCTTTCCCTTCCTCTAGGGTACATTCTCTACTGCCTCTTTCTCATGTGGCATGATTTGTTTCTCCTCCTATTTTACCATCCTCAAAAGATCTAGAGACACATCACAATCCTGGACATCTTCAAAATCCTGTGATTCCTCTAAACACATGTCTTGCTCACGAGAGAAATCAAGATTTGTAATATCAATGCTCAGGTCATTGATATCTAGGGATCTGTGAAGTATAAAGAATGAATGAATTTAAGAATGATTATTAATGTGCTATGAATGAAAGAATAAGAATTGTCAAAATTTAACGAAATATTGGTTGATAAAAATGAAACAATACTCGTTCAAATTGATAAAAGTTATACTTTATTAAAAAAATAATACATGATTATAAGCCCATTTCACAAATGAAATCCTATTGCTCCTAGGCTCTAGAGTAACAAGAATGTTTCGAGAATTACTCTAAAAATTTCCTAAAAACTACAGGAAGTTCCTCCATAGTCTAATTGTTCAGAGAGCTTCCTGGTTCATAAGGGCGAATACCCTCAAGGTTTCCTTACTCCGATCCTTTGTCGTGTATAGCATTAATCTGATGACCTTCTTCTAAAAGTAACCCTCCTGATATAAAGGTTTGGGATATTGGAGGGAATGTCATCGGCTCCCACTCCACTTCTATTCTATTAAGGTGCGCCCTTCTTCCCTCTTGGTGCTTCTCAACTTCCTTCCTCCTTTGCTTATAGTCTGGCTTAAAGCCCAGACCAAAGCGATCTCTCTTCTCTTTTAGTTTTGGGATTTGAGTCCCTCTTTGTAGGTATTTTCCTAACCCCCTTCCTGGCAAGGCTCCCTTTCCCACTATCATTTGTAGAGCCATCCCTGTGGCTCTTGCTATCTTTGGCGCCGGTGGCTCACTCCCTTCTGAAATGAAGGTTGCATTCACAAATTCTAAAGAGCGAAAGGAACACTCAATAGACTCTTCATTTGTCTCGACATAAGGGGCCTTGCTAGTGACTGTTGCTATAATATCCTCCTCCACATTGATGGCTACTAACCGTCCCTCCATCACTAGTTTTAATTTTTGGTACAACGATGAGGGCACCGCTCCGCTGAATGTATCCATGGCCTCCCTAATAAGCAATTGTAAGAGGGCTTGATATCCATCACCAAGAAGTCTACTTCGTATATATTCGGCCCAATTTCCAAGGGGATGTCAATCCTGCCCATGACCTTCCTTTCTGTACTGTCAAAGGCTCTTACCACATTTTGACATGTCTTCATGTGAGAATCGTCAATGGGTAATTTGTTCAGAGTAGACAACGGTAGAACATTCAAAGCTGATCGACGAGCACGCTTGGGAATGTGTACCCCTTACATCGAGTGGTGATGTGCAGGGCCTTTGTTGACCCCTTGCCCCCCGATAGGATTTCATCGTCACTAAAATAGATGAAATTATCCGCACTTATGTTATTCACCAACCGGTCCAGCTTGTTAACGGATATGTCATGGGTGACATATGTTTCATTGAGCACCTTCATCAATGCATCCCGATGCACCTCAGAACTCAGAAATAGAGCCAATATTTATATGCGAGCCGGCTGCTTACGCAATTGCTCGACCACGCTATACTCGCTATGTTTAAGGAACTTTAGAAATTCCTTGGACTCTTCCTCCTTTACTGGCTCCTTGACAGGTGCTTCAGCCTCTTTCTCCTTCTCTGTACTAACATTCTTTATTTTTGTGGGCTCCTCTCTGACGCCCATTGTATCATGCCACCTCCCACTCCGTGTATGGGAACCTTCACCTTAAACTTTCTTAGAAGCACTTGCTATATCCTCCCTTTCCGCCATTGACACATGGCAGTTATAACTCCATGGTACTCTCTTGTTATCCTTATAAGGAAAGGAAACAGGTTTATGAATGATGACTTTCGGTACCGTCGGTATTTCAACTTCATTACTTCCTGGTAAAGAAATAATGATCTTTGGCTGGTTTTGATTCTTCGGTGCACCTTCTAATGTGCATATGTCTCTCATTTGGCACAGCTTCATAAAATCCTAGCTCCTTGTTGTCCATAAGGCTTTGTATCAAGGCCTTAAACTCGTCGCATTCCTGAATCTTGTGCCCCTCTTTGGCATGGAATTCACAATAGTCCATTGTTTCTTCATTCCTCTCTTTAGAGATTATCATCTCTCTTTTTACCATTTCTTCCCAAATCATCTTCATCGGTGTTCTTACCTCAGCCACGCCTTCCTTTATTCTCCCCTCACTGGTTTCACCAATGGCGTTCACTCCGTGATCGCTATGATTTGGTATTGGGTTTTCAGTATTCGGGGTATTATCGAACTTCACTACCCCCACCTTAATAAGCCTTTCTATAGCCTTCTTAAAACTAGTACAGTTTTCAATTGAATGCCTTGGTATTCCAACATGGTATTCGCATCTGGCGTTTGCGTCATACCATTTAGGATATGGGGACTATATGTCTTAAGGTGAAAAGGAGAAATAACATGTGCATCGTATAAGCTTTGATAAAGCTCATGATACGTCACGGGTATAAGTGTGAATTGCATCCTTTCAGAATTTTGCCTTGTACCTAACTCCTGCCTTTGAGAACTCTGTTACTCAACCGCAGCTGCTTTAGGTTGACCTAATGTGATTGCCCTCGTGTTGAAAGTTCTTGTGTTATTCACTTCACTATCCTTTCTAATTGGGGCCGATCTTTTAGTTGTTTCCCCCTCAATTTTGCCACCCTTTATGGAATTCTCAATCATCTCTCCCGCCATGACTATATCCGCAAAGCTTTTGGTGGTGCTTCCAATCATGTGAGTGATGAATGGAGCTTTTAGAGTGTTGATGAACAACATGGTAGTCTCCTTCTCCAACAACGGTGGTTGAACTTGCATTGCAACCTCTCTCTATCTCTGTGCATATTGCCTAAAATTTTCATTAGGCTTTTTCTCCATGTTTTACAGCGTGATCCTATCAGGAGTCATGTCAATCACATGATTGTACTGGTTCATGAAGGCCTGTGCAAGATCCCTCCATGAACTTATTCTGGCCCAGCTCATTTGATTATACCACTTGGCTGCTGCTCCAATTAAATTGTCTTGGAAACAGTGAATCAACAATTGATCATTATTCACATACCCAGTCATCCTCCTACAGAACATCGTAATGTGGGCTTCTGGGCAAGTAGTCTCATTGTACTTCTCAAATTCTAGCATCTTGAATTTGTGAGGAAGCACCAAGTCTGGGACCAAGCTTAGATCTTTGGCATCAACCCTATGATGCCCGTCAGTATTCTATAAAGCCTTAAACTTTTCCTCCAACCATTTGCAGCGATCTTCTAACTGT
This sequence comes from Gossypium hirsutum, assembly GCF_007990345.1. Lineage (NCBI taxonomy): Eukaryota > Viridiplantae > Streptophyta > Magnoliopsida > Malvales > Malvaceae > Gossypium > Gossypium hirsutum. Next base: position 104,506,536 of record NC_053434.1, read on the forward strand.
CTTGCAGCCTCAGTTCTTAGATCCTATTTTTTAGCCATGTCTAAGTCAGGAATGACAGGATTTGTAGGATTGTTACCCAAATTGAATCTTGAACCAGTTGGGAAATTCATGGCGATCCCAGTATCGATCGACCGTTGTTGGGGCCTTATAGTGACAGATGGCCTCCTAGGAAGTGCCTCGGTTTATGTAGGCAAGTGGGGTGGGGTGAAACCTGGAGGATGATCCTCACCCTCCTCGCCAGTAATTGCCATGGGAGCCTTTCCCTTATCAGTGGCCCTCAGAAGTTGGGTCATCTTAGCCATCATGTTCCTTTCTGCCTCCAACATTTTCTCCCTCATGTCGTTTTGCATCTTTGCCAATTGCTCTTGCAATTGGTCCTGCATGTCCTTCTGTAACTGTTCAAATCTTTGGTCCATGTTCTTAGTTTTTGCACGAGTTCCGTAGTGATGTGTTGCTTTAAGATTTTTTTCCCTTACTCTCTTTCTCCCTATTAATTTTAACTAATTAGGGTCTTTCTATAAACTTGAATGTATATGATACAATGAGATCCTATGAATGCAAATGCAAGAATGCAAAAAGATGTCGATTCTGATTCAATTTCATTTTAGAAAACGTTATTTAAGGAACAAAAATCTTTTCATAAAACAGATTACAAATACTTTTTCGCCCGTAGGCCTAGAGTCTTAACCCTATCTAATAACAATGTTAACTCTCGTCCTCTGTTTGACGATGACTCATACATTATACTCAGCGTTCTAGCTTGTACTGCCAAATCCTGCAAGTGTTCAGCAACCTCTCGAATCTAAACAAAGGCTTCTCCCATGAGATAATCCCTATTTCCAACTTGATCCTGAAGATGGTGAAGTTCTCCCTTCCACTGTTCTTCTCTTGCCTCGAGCTGCTCAATCCGTAGCTCACAGCCCTGTAGTGCTGCTTCCAACCTTCCAATATCGTGTTTCATTTCCTCGATCTTATTCAAGCTTGCCTTTAACTCGATTGCAAGGTTACGACTTCGGTGATGATGAAGAGATCGTCCAAGTTCAGCCACATTAGTTTTTAATCCTTGATTTTCCTTCTCTAGGGCCTGATTACGCGACTGCATCTCTTGGAACTTCTTCTCCCAATACTCGGCTTTAGCTCTTTCGTCCTGAATCTTTTGCTGCCACTGCTCTGGAGATCTCCCTAATCCAACCCTTTTCAACGTTACCTGGGCCTTTTTGTAGTGCATCTCTAAATCATCTCTATCTTCCTCGGTCTTTCTCTTTTCCTTTTTCACCTTCTCGACTTCCATCTTTTGAACATCAACGTCGAGACTTAAGCACATTTTTCCCTCTTCGAGCTTCTCAATCCTCTTTTCAATCTCCGAATTCTTTCTCTCAAACTCTTGCTTCATAACCTCTAACTCTGATGGAATCACTCGTAAGCTCTCCTCTAATGATCGAGCCACTCCCAAAATTGGCCTAGGGACATTATCGTTGACTCTCCTACTAAACCACCCTTTATACTCAAGGATTGACGTCGAGCCTTCAGTCAAGATCTTCATATAGAAAGGCTTCTTCCAAGCCTCAGAAATCTCTCGCATCTTCATCTTATAATGATCTCCTTTATAAGAGAAATCACTTTGAGCTAAACCCTGTGTAACAGGTATGAACTGCCTCGCTCTATATTGCCTTAGAACAAGCAATGGTGCATATCCAACAACTCCCCAAATTCCTGGCAAAGGGACTCAATCAAAACTGCCACAGCGGTAAAGGACTTCACTAGGAGCCAACCAAGGAGCCTTCCACATAAAATCTTCCTCTCGAAGATTCTGAAGAATGTTTATCCACCTCTCCTCTGAAACTACTTCTTTTAGGGGAGAATAACCCTCAAAGAATACTCAGAAAAGAACCTTATCAAGCTTCCAAAAATGACTGTGGAACCAAACCAACAGTAACTGTGCACATCCAATGAATCTACCTTCACCGGCTCTCCAACATGCACTTAAAGAGCTAAATGTCTCAGCTAGGATTGCTGGTACTGGTGTATTTTGCTTACCAACGCGATCGAACAAATCTGTAACTGCCTCATCTATGCGCCCCAACGCCTTTGGGAAAATCACCATGCCGTAAATACTCAAAGCTAAGACGTCGACCCTTTTCTTTACGTCTGGATGTGTCGATATCAAATCCCTCAAAATAGCCCATGGAACGCATTTACTATCACCCTTTTGTTATATACGAGCTACAACCCACTGCTCACTCATCCCAGTAATCATCGCCAACTTCTTTGTAAAATTTGGAAGACTAGCAGGCCTAACATAAGCCTTGTGACCTTGAATCCTCGGGCAATGCAGTAAAGTCGTATACTCCTCCAAAGTAGGTGCAAGATCAACATCACCAAATGTAAAGCAACTATAAGCAGGGTTCTAGAACTGTACCATAGCTCGAAACAAGTCCCTATCTACTTTGACGTCTAGCAAATAGGGAAGGTCTCCATAATTTTGATAGAAAAGTTGCTTAGCCTCGTCATCCCATTGGGCCCAAATGTTTCTTAACTCTTGAAACTCATTCTGCGTCAAATTAATACGGGTGAAGTCCCAAAACTCTGACGTATATCCCTCGGTGACACTATCTCCTTTCTCTAACTGGGTTTTCTCTGACCAGGTACAGACAGAAGCATTGTCCTCCACTCTATCAAGGTACTCATTCCTCATTACAAAACTTTCTAATCTAGAAATCGAGCCGTGAATCGACACCTTTAAATGCCAAATGACATGTAATGACAGCAAAATAAAAATAGGTCAGTATCATAAAAAAATGATAAACAAGTACTTACAAGGGTAGCTTACTAAAGGCTATCACTATCTTTCCTAAACTCTTTAAAGTTCACTATATGAGTTTTAGCTCTAAAGCCAGGGTACCTGAACCAGCAGATTCCTTGGTCTTCACCCATTATAGGCTCATATAGACCAAGTTCAGTTCAGGGGGACACATTTCCCTATGGCTATATGGAGATGAAAATCTCACGAAGACAGGTGCAGTATCCCGGAAGCAATCCACTAGCTCATACGAAGGTGAAAACCTTACGAAAGCGTAGCTTCTCACTCCCACTTAAGGGTGTGACCACAGCGGTCATCCAAATGCAATGTACAGCAATAAGGTAACAAACATATGCAACAAACACATGTAAAAAGAATCCAATTTTAAATTTTCCAAACTTCCGACATTAAGACAAAAAATACTCAATTTCATGGCTTGACTCTCTTAAGTCCCCAGCGGAGTCGCCAAGCTGTCGAAACCATTTTTAAAAAGGATGTTTAAAAAATGGGCATCGACTTTTGAAAAACGAAAACGGGAGTCGCCACCAACCTTTTTAGGTGTGATTGGATCACCTTATAAAATGTTTTGGTCTACGAAAATTAAGAAAACAGATTCGGGAGTCGGTTACATACGAAGAAGGATTAGCACCCTCGCAACGCCCAAAATTGGTACCAAATTGAATAGTTTTCTGTCTTAATGTCAAAATTTTAAAAGGATTTAAAAATAGGATCCCTTGTTTAAAACCAGAATTATTGAAGTTGAAAAATCTAGATTCCTTAGCTCCGAAAGAATACAAACATCACATCTAGCACGATAGGACACGATATTCTTAAACTTTCGTAACTGAAATCATCTCGTGATTTACAAAATCTATTTAGAAGGATACTTTAGGCATTTAGACAAACGGGAAATCGTAACCCAGCATGTTAGGGCACTATTTCCCAAATTCCTAAATACAAATGTAACACCCCGTACCCGAGACCGTTGCCGGAGTCGGACACGAGGGGTTCACAGACTAAATTTGCTTACTATCGCAGTCCATTTTAAAATTTTCCAGGCAGTTGGCTAACTGCGAAACTGTCACCTTAAAAATCATATCTTGAGTTTCACAACTCTAAAATCAGTTTCGTAATTTTTCCCTGAAACTAGACTCATATGCCCATCTACATATTTTTTTCTAGAATTTTTGGTCTGGCCAATTAGTACAGTTTATTAGTCAAAGTCTCCCATGTTACAGGGATTGACTACACTGACCTTTGCGCATTACGACTTGGATATCTCCCTGCACAGGGCCTCAATACCGATTCCGTTTGTTTCTATAGAAACTAGACTCAGAGAGGAATCCATAAATATATGGCATGACACCTAATTATCTCTGGTTAATTTATAATGAATTTCCAAAGTCGGAACAGGGAATCCAGAAACCGTTCTGGCCCTGTCTCACGAGAACCTGAATATCTCTTAACATACTGTCCATATGATCATTTCGTTTTTCCTATTAAAATAGATTCATCAAGGTTCGTTTACATAATTTATTCACTATTTAATTCCAATCCTACTATTTTTAGTGATTTTCCAAATCTACATCACTGCTGCTGCCAGCATCTGCCTTTAAGGTAGACATTACCTATTTCATAGTTTCCATGATTCAACTAGCCCTTTTAGCATAAATAGCACAAATCATGATAGCGATTAACCATTCCATACCAAATGATTATAACATTATGCTCAAACATATATAAGCCATTTTCGCATGGCTATATACATTAACCAAAATATTCTTCCGCCACTAGTCTATTTTATACATGCCATAAGACAATCCGAAACATAGCAGTACCAAACAGTGGATAGTGATAGTGTGACTAGTTGCTGACGATCCCCGAGCCTGTAGCTTCGCAATGAGATCTATAAAACAGAGGAAACAGAGTAAATGGAGTAAGCATTACAATGCTTAGTAAGTTTTAAGCAGTGTCAACAGATAACAATCAAATTATAACATAGTTGTTCGTATTTTTATTTCACTCTTCCTTCGGGCATACCATCCCTTTACCGAATCTGCACATCTCATCATATACAATAGGCAGATAAACTTTCACATAAAAGTGAGCTCATGTAACATAGATATATCATATGATTTCACATCACCTCTCACACTGATCCGATGTCACATAATCATAGGAATAGTCTCATAGATTGCTCTCGTATGCATCACATAACTACCTTATGATTTAGTGCAAATCAAGCTCACATATAAACTTGGAGTACATACCAGTTTAACCTTTCGCATTGAATATATTTATAAGCAATTCTTATTACGAAGTCTTACTCGGACATAATCTCCACACGAAGTTATCAGGTCTTTAGAGCTCGGATATAGTACAAGCACGAAGCTTAAGGACATTAATCAGTGATAATATTCTCGCATAAAGCCTGCGGGGTTTTAAATCGGATATAGTACTGACACAAATGCCCTTCGGGACTTATCACATTTATACACTTTCACATCCATCACGTTGGCCACTCGGCCCTGTCACATATATATACACTTCCACATTCATCACATCGGCCATTAGGCCTTTTCACATATATACACTTTCACATTCATCACGTTGGCCACTCGGCCCTGTCACATATATATACACTTCCACATTCATCACATCGGCCATTAGGCCTTATCACATATATACACTTTCACATTCATCACATCGGCCATTAGGCCCTATCACATATATATACACTTTCACATTCATCACATCGGCCATTAGGCCTTATCACATATATACACTTTCACATTCATCACATCGGCCATTAGGCCTTATCACATATATATACACTTTCACATTAATCACATCGGCCATTAGGCCTTACTATCATTTCATATTCGAATACTCATAAACTTACAATATCACGATTTAGAATTCAAGTATGGGTTTAATCAATAGCTTATGAGCAACTAAAACAAGTTTATCAAGGTTCACAACATAATCTCAAATTCAGCACAAGCTGATTTTCCTGAGCAATAGTCAGTAAATTATTTATAACTAGAGCTACAAAACTCCAAATGACGTTCCGTTAATTTTTCCTGAATATATACTCGTATATCTTCCATTCATAAAATTTCCAGAATTTTATGTTTGGCCAATCAATACCAGATTTTTCTTAAAGTTTCCCCTATTTCACTGTTTGACTAATCTGACCACTCTTCACTACGAATCAAATTTCTCATTTTACAGAATTCAAAATGTGATGTATTTGATTTCATTTGAAACTAGACTCATTAAGGAGTCTAAGCATATAAATTTTATCTTATAACCATTTTTGTAAAATTTATAATGATTTTCTAAAACAGAACAGGGGATTTCGGAGTCATTCTGACACCGTCTCACACAACTTTAAATATCTCATTATCGGAAATTCCTTTGCTTACACATTTTCTTTTATAAGAAACTAGACTCATTAAGCTTTAATTTCATGTCTCATTCAGCCTCTAATTCAAGTCCATAAATTTATGGTGATTTTCTAAAGTCACGTTACTGCTGCTGTCCGAAGCAGACTATTTCAAATTACCCTTAAATTCCGAAGCTCAAACACATAAGAACTTACCATTTGAGCTTAGAACATATCATGGCCACATCATATCTTATTAAATCAACTCATCATGTCCTATTATAATTGGATTTACTCAACGTTTAAACACTTAAAACTTACCTCGGATATACTTGAACGGTTGCGGAAAGGCTACTCAATTACTTTCTCTTTTCCCCTATCCAACTTTGACCCTCTTTGCTCTTGAGCTTAATATAAAACAAATAGATTTATTTAATTACTTAACCAATATCATTTACTATTTAATCACTTATCAAATAGGCAATTTAATTTAATACATGTATATCATATAGTTAAGCTACAAATGACCTTAATAACTAGTTATTTAAACACCATATATATATTCCCTACTCATGCACAACCGAACACAGTATTAGGCTACAATTATTCAATACTACAATTATAGCATCATCATATAAATAAACCCATAATGACCTAATATACTTTCTTGTCGAGCCACAATTAAGGCACAAACTAATCATTTCAATGTAAGATACAATCACATACATTGTCATTGCATCCATTTCATAATAATTAGTACCCACTCGAATATATATATATTTTTGCATTTTAGCAAAAACACATTCCCAACTAAAGCATTACTCAAACCGGTTCATTTACCCAAGTATCTCATGCACTTACACAACAAACAAAATTTTCAAATTGAGCTAATTACATGACCGATTATACCTCATAACTATCATCATTATCAAACCATTTCCAACACATTTAACACTTTGAAAGACACCCAATCAACCCATAACCGAATGCATCATTTCCAACCAATAATAAATATTAATTCATGGGCTATGAAAGGAGCTTAACAATTAACTCAAATTCACATAAATTATCAAGAAATAAAAACAACATACCTCCAATTAGAAACACCAAGGCCGAATATCCAAGAACCTTTTGTTTTATTAAACACTCAAGCTCAATCATCTTCATGCCTCATCACCACAACATCAAAACACCAACCAAGAAAGACAACACCCATGGCCGAATATCATCTCCATCACATAGCAAGATTTAGACCATGGGCTAGGTAGAACTCAAACTAACAACTAAAACATGCATGCATCTCATGGAACATCATCAAACATACCTTAGCCTAGTTACATGCATGGCCGAATCTCTTCAACCTTTCTTCTTCCTTCCTCCTTCAAATTTTCGGCCAAGGTGTTAAAGGATGAACACCCTTTCTTTTTTTTGTCTTTTCTTTGTCTAGTTACGGCAAATGGGGGGGGATGGATGAGACAACTTTATTTTCATCACCCCTCCCTTTTCATTACTTAATTACTAACCCTTTATTTATTCTTTCTAACATAACACACTAAGCCAACATGTTCCCAACATGTTTCCACCCATAGCATGGCCGGCCACTAGCTCAAATTTTGGGTAATTTGACATGCAAACCCATCATTTTCATAACATGCATTAATAGGCCACTTCACATTTGCCTAGCACATTTCTAAATTTTCTCACATAAGTCCTATTTAATAAAATTCACTTACAATTAACAAAATTCAAACATGAAATTTTCACACATGCATATATACATATAATAAGCGTCAAATATGATGGCTAATTATTAGTATGACTCGGTTTTGTGGTCCCGAAACCACTTCCCGACTAGGGTCAATTTTGGGATGTCACAACTCTTCCCCACTTTAGGGATTTTCGTCCTCGAAAATTTCTACCGATGCATAGTTTAGGATAACGTCCTCTTATTGAATTATATCCATATTAACATTAGCTCATCGATAGCAATTGTAATTCATTACTGATTTCGCATCGATCCATAAAATCATTTTCTTATCTTAAAACAAATACATAAACATTTCTACAAATATGCACATATATCTCATTTTCTTGATTTCATAAGCAATAATCACTTAACTTAATTCACAAATGCATTTCAAACACATATTGAGCACATATTAACATGTATAATTCACATCATCAACCCACATATTTGTAACCCACATTTTCATTCATGAATAAGCTGTAACCTAACCGAAAGTACACATATACTCAAACATCCCAATAAATATCCTTTATAACTTTATCACATCTCAATATTCAACTAAACTCATTTCCAAAAGAAAAGTCAACTTCCACGTACCTGAACATTTAGTTCATTTAGCACATTCAATCATAGTTAACGTTACCCGTATACAGCCGAATAGGCATAAAGCCTAATATAATACACTGGCATGAGATTTATTCTAGCGCATAACTCGTATATCCAAAATTATCAACATTCATCAAAAATTCTTTCAAACTTTCGAATGTCGAAACTTAATCAAAATAATTTCTTGAACAAGATTAACAAAATAGTGTCCATTCAGCAATAGCACATATAGCTCTTACAATGCCATATCCTAGATATGGTCTTACATATTCTCACATATCGAGCCGATGCCATGTCCCAGACATGGTCTTACACACTATCTCAAATCAATGCCTTCGTCCCAAACGAGGTCTTACATGAACTCCACTTCACACACTTAGTGCCCACTGACCGATCTCGCACTCATAGTGCTCGGTTAAAGGAATTCGCACACACACAGTGCCTCTAATCATTCACATACATAGTGCTCTTATTCATTCGTTAATACACATTGATATGACTTAACCAAGTCTATAAACATCATGTATGTACACTTTTAAACATATCATCTCATTTAAATTTGAATTCGTATAGTAATGAGCACTTAAACTTTGCTCAAATTACCGGCACGAAGCCTACTAGGCACGAAGGCCCGAATACACGTCACCATCATGATTACTCTTCGGGACCTAGCCCGGATATAACACCAGCACGAATGCTCTTTGGGGTTTAGCACGGATATATCACTAGCACGAATGCTCTTCGGAACTTAGCCCGGATACATCACTAGCACGAATGCTCCTCGGGACTTAGCCCGGATATATCACTAGCATGAATGCTCTTCGGGACTTAGCCCGGATTTAGTAACTCGCACCAATGCCTTCGGATCTTAGTCCGGATATGGTCACTTAGCACAAAGCCTTCGGGACTTAGCCCGGACATCATTCGAATAACCATGCACATTTAACAATAAATCATGACACATTCGTATTTCATTTTCATTAGCAAAACTCAAACACAAGACACTTATCATTCTTGCAATTTCGGCTCAATAGCCACACACAAAGAGCATGATTTTGATTTGCTTAAAGCATGATCTAATCAAATCATAATTTAAGCTCTATTACTCAAGAACTTACCCCTTTCCGCTGTCCGAAATCGATTTGGTAAGGTCGCACCCTTAATATAAATAATTGATAGAAAATATATATATAGTGGGTTCGCACACATAGTGCTTAATAATCAACCACGCACACTTAGTGCCATGTACTTTAAACTCGCACACTTAGTGCCATGCATTTCAAGCCCGCACACTTAGTGCCAATCTCACAACCGTGAACACTTATTGTCCGCACACTTAGTGCCAATCTCACAACCGTGAACACTTATTGCCCGCACACTTAGTGTCAATCTCACAACCGTGAACACTTATTGCCCGCACACTTAGTGCTGAAAACCAACCACTCTATACGCTTCACTGCCTTTTTACATTCGACAATTTCGTCTCTACATACATATACACATATAGCAATACACATTAGTATATCATTTACATTACTTGAATACAAACACAACATGCTTATCGACCATTCAACTTCCAGTTCCATAGCCACATACAAAAATCACATTTATAGTCATAACACTCTTTCAAAATTGCATCACTTATACCCTTATAATTCAATCCAAATCGAAATTCAAATACGAGTACATGATACGTACCTGATCAACTTAATAATTTAGGCATATCTAAGTGAAGTTATATCGCAAATTCTCATAGTCAGAAGCTTGCTACAGCTCGATCGGGATCACGATTCATTACAATACAGCAAACACATTTTAATAGCCAAAAATCATCACACTATCATTTTATCACTTTATGGCATGTATAAATAGACTCACGCGTGCTACGTTAGTCCTAGAATCGACTAAACCGTAGCTCTGATACCAATAAAATTGTAACACCCCGTACCCGAGACCGTTGCCGGAGTCGGACACGAGGGGTTCACAGACTAAATTTGCTTACTATCGCAGTCCATTTTAAAATTTTCCAGGCAGTTGGCTAACTGCGACACTGTCACCTTAAAAATCATATCTTGAGTTTCACAACTCGAAAATCAGTTTCGTAATTTTTCCCTGAAACTAGACTCATATGCCCATCTACATATTTTTTTATAGAATTTTTGGTCAGGCCAATTAGTACAGTTTATTAGTCAAAGTCTCCCATGTTACAGGGATCGACTACACTGACCTTTGCGCATTACGACTTGGATATCTCCCTGCACAGGGCTTCAATACTGATGCCGTTTGTTTCTATAGAAACTAGACTCAGAGAGGAATCCATAAATATATGGAATGACTCCTAATTATCTCTGGTTAATTTATAATGAATTTCCAAAGTCGGAACAGGGAATCCAGAAACCGTTCTGGCCCTGTCTCACGAGAACCTGAATATCTCTTAACATACTATCCATATGATCATTTCGTTACTTTCCTATGAAAATAGATTCATCAAGGTTCGTTTACATAATTTATTCACTATTTAATTCCAATCCTACTATTTTTAGTGATTTTCCAAATCTACATCACTGCTGCTGCCAGCATCTGCCTTTAAGGTAGACATTACCTATTTCATAGTTTCCATGATTCAACTAGCCCTTTTAGCATAAATAGCACAAATCATGATAGCGATTAACCATTCCATACCAAATGATTATAACATTATGCTCAAACATATATAAGCCATTTTCGCATGGCTATATACATTAACCAAAATATTCTTCCGCCACTAGTCTATTTTATACATGCCATAAGACAATCCGAAACATAGCAGTACCAAACAGTGGATAGTGATAGTGTGACTAGTTGCTGACGATCCCCGAGCCTGTAGCTTCGCAATGAGATCTATAAAACAGAGGAAACAGAGTAAACGGAGTAAGCATTACAATGCTTAGTAAGTTTTAAGCAGTGTCAACAGATAACAATCAAATTATAACATAGTTGTTCGTATTTTTATTTCACTCTTCCTTCGGGCATACCATCCCTTTACCGAATCTGCACATCTCATCATATACAATAGGCAGATAAACTTTCACATAAAAGTGAGCTCATGTGACATAGATATATCGTATGATTTCACATCACCTCTCACACTGATCCGATGTCACATAATCATAGGAATAGTCTCATAGATTGCTCTCGTATGCATCACATAACTACCTTATGATTTAGTGCAAATCAAGCTCACATATAAACTTGGAGTACATACCTGTTTAACCTTTCGCATTGAATATATTTATAAGCAATTCTTATTACGAAGTCTTACCCGGACATAATCTCCACACGAAGTTATCGGGTATTTAGAGCTCAGATATAGTACAAGCACGAAGCTTAAGGACATTAATCAATGATAATATTCTCGCATAAAGCCTGCGGGGTTTTAACCCGGATATAGTACTGACACAAATGCCCTTCGGGACTTATCACATTTATACACTTTCACATCTATCACGTTGGCCACTCGGCCCTGTCACATATATATACACTTCCACATTCATCACATCGGCCATTAGGCCTTATCACATATATACACTTTCACATTCATCACGTTGGCCACTCGGCCCTGCCACATATATATACACTTCCACATTCATCAAATCGGCCATTAGGTCTTATCACATATATACACTTTCACATTCATCACATCGGCCATTAGGCCCTATCACATATATATACACTTTCACATTCATCACATCGGCCATTAGGCCCTATCACATATATATACACTTTCACATTCATCACATCGGCCATTAGGCCTTATCACATATATATACACTTTCACATTCATCACATCGGCCATTAGGTCTTATCACATATATACACTTTCACATTCATCACATCGGCCATTAGGCCTTATCACATATATATACACTTTCACATTCATCACATCGGCCATTAGGCCTTACTATCATTTCATATTCGAATACTCATAAACTTACAATATCACGATTTAGAATTCAAGTATGGGTTTAATCAATAGCTTATGAGCAACTAAAACAAGTTTATCAAGGTTCACAACATAATCTCAAATTCAGCACAAGCTGTTTTTCCTGAGCAATAGTCACTAAATTATTTATAACTGGAGCTACAAAACTCCAAATCACTTTCTGTTAATTTTTCCTGAATATAGACTCGTATATATTCCATCCATAAAATTTCCAGAATTTTATGTTTGGCCAATCAATACCAGATTTTTCTTAAAGTTTCCCCTGTTTCACTGTTTGACTAATCTGACCACTCTTCACTACGAATCAAATTTCTCATTTTACAGAATTCAAAATGTGTTGTACTTGATTTCATTTGAAACTAGACTCATTAAGGAGTCTAAGCATATAAATTTTATCTTATAACCATTTTTGTACAATTTATAATGATTTTCTAAAAACAGAACAGGGGATTTCGGAGTCATTCTGACACCGTCTCACACAACTTTAAATATCTCATTATTGGAAATTCCTTTGCTTACACGGTTTCTTTTATAAGAAACTAGACTCATTAAGCTTTAATTTCATGTCTCATTCAGCCTCTAATTCAAGTCCATAAATTTATGGTGATTTTCTAAAGTCACGTTACTGCTGCTGTCCGAAGCAGACTATTTCAAATTACCCTTAAATTCCCAAGCTCAAACACATAAGAACTTACCATTTGAGCTTAGAACATATCATGGCCACATCATATCTTAGTAAATCAACTCATCATGTCCTATTATAATTGGATTTACTCAACGTTTAAACACTTAAAACTTACCTCGGATATACTTGAACGGTTGCGGAAAGGCTACTCAATTACTTTCTCTTTTCCCCTATCCAACTTTGACCCTCTTTGCTCTTGAGCTTAATATAAAACAAATAGATTTATTTAATTACTTAACCAATATCATTTACTATTTAATCACTTATCAAATAGGCAATTTAATTTAATACATGTATATCATATAGTTAAGCTACAAATGACCTTAATAACTAGTTATTTAAACACCATATATATATTCCCTACTCATGCACAACCGAACACAGTATTAGGCTACAATTATTCAATACTACAATTATAGCATCATCATATAAATAAACCCATAATGACCTAATATACTTTCTTGTCGAGCCACAATTAAGGCACAAACTAATCATTTCAATGTAAGATACAATCACATACATTGTCATTGCATCCATTTCATAATAATTAGTACCCACTCGAATATATATATATTTTTGCATTTTAGCAAAAACACATTCCCAACTAAAGCATTACTCAAACCGGTTCATTTACCCAAGTATCTCATGCACTTACACAACAAACAAAATTTTCAAATTGAGCTAATTACATGACCGATTATACCTCATAACTATCATCATTATCAAACCATTTCCAACACATTTAACACTTTGAAAGACACCCAATCAACCCATAACCGAATGCATCATTTCCAACCAATAATAAATATTAATTCATGGGCTATGAAAGGAGCTTAACAATTAACTCAAATTCACATAAATTATCAAGAAATAAAAACAACATACCTCCAATTAGAAACACCAAGGCCGAATATCCAAGAACCTTTTGTTTTATTAAACACTCAAGCTCAATCATCTTCATGCCTCATCACCACAACATCAAAACACCAACCAAGAAAGACAACACCCATGGCCGAATATCATCTCCATCACATAGCAAGATTTAGACCATGGGCTAGGTAGAACTCAAACTAACAACTAAAACATGCATGCATCTCATGGAACATCTTCAAACATACCTTAGCCTAGTTACATGCATGGCCGAATCTCTTCAACCTTTCTTCTTCCTTCCTCCTTCAAATTTTCGGCCAAGGTGTTAAAGGATGAACACCCTTTCTTTTTTTTTTTCTTTTCTTTGTCTAGTTACGGCAAATGGGGGGGGGATGGATGAGACAACTTTGTTTTCATCACCCCTCCCTTTTCATTACTTAATTACTAACCCTTTATTTATCCTTTCTAACATAACACACTAAGCCAACGTGTTCCCAACATGTTTCCACCCATAGCATGGCCGGCCACTAGCTCAAATTTTGGGTAATTTGACATGCAAACCCATCATTTTCATAACATGCATTAATAGGCCACTTCACATTTGCCTAGCACATTTCTAAATTTTCTCACATAAGTCCTTTTAATAAAATTCACTTACAATTAACAAAATTCAAACATGAAATTTTCACACATGCATATATACATATAATAAGCATCAAATATGATGGCTAATTATTAGTATGACTCGGTTTTGTGGTCACGAAACCACTTCCCGACTAGGGTCAATTTTGGGATGTCACAACGAAAAACATTGCCTCATTTTAGAAAAAACTTTTGGATAAAATATGACAATTAAATGAAATATATTTTTTTAAAATAATGATTTGAGTAAAATTTAAAAAATAATTTACTAAGAGTAATACTAAAAAAATTATTAAAAAACGAAAGAGTTTGATATGATACTAAAATTATTAAAAAATTAAAATATATAAAAAAAATTCGGGAAACATGGATTAAATCAAAAGAAAAAGGGTTGAAAAACGAAGATGAACAAAGAATAAAATAAGAACAAACCATAGAAAATAAGAACGTAAGAGGGAGAGAAATTTGAGTGAAAGCTCTCAAAAATTTTTATTGTTTCCCAAAACTCCAGTGTCTTTACAATGAAGGGAGAGGCCTCTATTTATAGTTGAACCTCCTCAAATCCAATGGTACAGATCAATTACATCAACAGTTAAGATTAAAAGATATCTACAAATTAAATCTCTAAGATTACAAAATCATATCTTCTAAGATTGCATATCATATCTAAGATTGCAATCATATCTAAGATTGTATCATATCTAAGATTGCATATCATATCTAAGATTGCATATCATTGAAGATTATATTTCCATATGAGTCAAGCTTATAGATGGACCTTAAATCTTTTCGAGTAATGGGTCATTTCGATTGAGCCAAATTATATTTGTAATTCTTGACTGAACTTGGACTTCGTTTTTTTGGGGGGTTTATTATTTTTGTTTTTGGACTTATTTCTGGGCCCGGGAAAAATTGAGTGTCTACAGCCAGAATCCTCATTTATAGTGAAATTTACTAACATGTTTTTGCTTGTTTAGCTAGATTAATTAAAACATCCTTTCTTGGAATAAAATAACCATAAAAAATAATATTTTGATTTAATCTTTTATGATTAATAACCATTCTACATTTTCCTCTTTTTATTTTTGCATGATATCTAACCATAAAGACTAGACTAGAATGTGGACATTAGTTTTTTCTGTTAATCTTTTTTCTAATAATTTTTTAATTTGTATGTCAAATTCATCTATATCTTGTTTAGTATAGATCATTGGTTTAACTCTAATAATTTTATTGGGATTTTCTAATTTAATATCACAATATCTCGGGCTATTTTGTCATAATTTTAATGGTTCTTCACTAAAATTATTATCTAATATTTTAAACAACTAATGACTTGTTTCAAGTTGTTTAATTTGTTCTTTTATTGGTGATGTAAATTTTTTATCACAAAAAAATTTATAATTTTCTTCTAAAGGTATTTCTATAAAAGTTTTTTTTTCTACAGATAACATAATTAAATTTTTATCAATAGAAAACGGTAAATGTTGATATATAAAATTATTACCTAATAATATATCTCCATGCATCTCTGGAAAGCATAATATTTTAGGTATCATAAATCTTACATTATTTATGTAGATTGATATGTTTCTAGCTTTATATTGAATTATGGTTTCATTACCATCTATTTTTCTATGACTCTTATTGGATGCTTCATAGGTTTCCATTTTTCTAAAGGAATGACATTTTTTTTGCAACTACTAGTTGTAGCTCTAGTATCTAATAAAGCATGTAAAGAATATGTTTTATATTCTCTAAATTGAAATGTAATTTCAATATATGTGTAATATTTCCTGAATTGGAAATTTGAAAATGTAAATATATCACTTATTTCAAGTTTCATTTGTTGGAATATTATCGAAGTTTGTATTTCTTCTATTCTAGTGTTTCTAGAAGATACAAAGTTTCTACTTGGTTCTGTGGGAAAAATAGGAATATGAATTGTTTTCATTCCTATCGGTGTTGAAGATATAGAACTTCTACTTGGATTTTCCTTGTCTTCCTCTATTTGAGTATTTGAGGGTAAAATCAAATTATCATTTGTATTTGTTATAGTTGTATTAAATAGTGGGATTTCTATTAATCCACCTCTAGTGTCTTTGGCAGCTGTATTATTACTTATTTTTTCTCTATGTCTTTGACACCATATCTTATACTTAGATCTTTTATAAATTTCTTCTTTAGAAATATGATTTTTATTAATTTTTCCTATCATTTCATCAGAAATAGTCTTTTTCTTCTCTGATTATATTTCCTAATTTTATATCTTGTTGTTCATTCTTAGGAATTTCTTCTAACTGATTATTTGAATTGCTTCCTATATTAAACATAAATATATATTCTTCTTCATCTATATCAGAATCTGTTTCTGATATTAATTCGTATAATATTTCCTCAGGATTTATTTCTTCTTCTGAACATATTTCTAAATCTTGTTCTTCAAGTGTTTTAATCATTTTTCTTGCACTTTTTCCTTTATTAGGACAATTTGATGCTATATGACCTTCTTCATCACATATGAAACACTTACATTTTTTTTTAAGATTTTTAGAATTTTTTTCTTCTAATAAATTTATTCTTTTTATATAACCAATATTTTTTTTTATTTCCTAGTTTCCATCTAACTTGCTTATATCTTGTACTTTTCTTTTTATGTTTTTTATAAGTATTTGGATGTACTGATTTACATCCAAATTTCCATTCATTTTCTAGAATTTTGTACAATGCTTATTACTTAGTTTATGCTTAACTTGTTTAGAGGCCTGTAAACAATAAATAGTTATTCTCTGTTTTGCAAAATTAATTCTATTTCCTATAGAATATATGATTTCTGATTCTACACCTGATAGTTTACTATGTTTTTCTAAATAAGAATCGTATTTTTTTATACAAATCTCATCCCATGGTGTTGGTAATTTATGGAAATATTTATTTTTCCATAAAGTTATATTTTCATTTTTTTAGTTTTTAATATTCATGAAGAAATTTTTTAGAAAATTCTTCTAGATATCTTATATCACATAATTTAATTTTTGACAATACATAGCTAGATAGACAATCTTGGTCTTTTTTATCAGTATATCCACAAAAATCTATTTTTTGAATATAAGTTAACCTTTTTAATAAATCTTTGGGAGTTTGAATCTGGTTGATTAACTGCCCTTTTTGTTCTTTTCCATTTTTTTATTCTTCCCATCTTCTTAGGAATTGTAGAACACCTCTTTGAAATGTTCCAACAAAGTATTTTAGAAAATTATCCTTTGACCACATGTTGTTGTTAACTACTATTGTCATAAAATGTGCCCAATCATCTATGGCTTTTTCATAGTCTGCTATAGGAATATTAGTTAGATCTAAATATATTCCTCCTTGAGCAATATTTCTTTTATTTAGATCATCTATTCTATGTGGGGTTGATTGAGTAGATGATTCTCCTAAATTTTTAGATTTTGTTTCATTAGTAGCAATATTTTCAGTTTGATTACCAAAATTTCTAGTTGTATTTTCATCTTGTTCATAGCTTTTATGAAAAGATCTTAAATAATCATCTTTTTGAAAATCTGGCTCTAGTTTTCTCTTTCCATAAGGATCATGATCTATTTGATCAGTATTCATTGGTTCTGGTATTTCTATATTTTCTTCTTCATCTGTTGAAGTATTTTCTTCATCAGATTTATAACCTATAACATTTATATCTTCCAAATTTATAGACATCACAAGTGCTGCCCCATAGACTGGGTTCATTTACATCACAACCTCAAAGGATTTCTATCGTATATATAACCATATACAAGAAGTTTAAGGAAAACGAAGAGCTGAAGTAGCAATGTAACGCCCCAAAATCTTAAGAACTTATTTTTGAAAATCTATAGTAATTAATTTTTGTATCTGTGGTTCTGTGTTCGGTGATTGAGTTTAAGGTCTAGAGTTCGAGTTGCATCATTAAAAGTTTTGTTGTTTTAGAATCAAACCACAAGTATGCACTACCCACTTAAGTTCAAATCTAAGTGAAAGGGTAACAAGAATGAGCCTACTGGTTCACTGCTTAATCATCTGTCTGTATTCTGTCTGGTTCTGAGTTTTAATCCCGTAGTATGTATAAGGAAAATATTTTTTCGAATTGTGGGAAGTCTGGCTGGAAGTTAATTGATAACCAATTAACGTTAGTTTTTCCTTTTCTTTCTCCCTTTCTTCCTTCTTTATCTTATTTTTCTTATTTTTTGATTTCCTTTTTCCTCTTTAATTGTCGTAAGGAACATGGGTTAGTTGACGTTACACTGTAAAAATTCACTGTTGAGATGTTATTGATTAAGTTTTAATGTTAATTCGTTAAATCTTCAGTTTTTTTCTTGCATCTCATAGTATAATTTGTAAAGGTTGTTCGAATGTGTTACGAGAATCTTTGATAGTCAATCGTTTGGTTTCCCTAATATGCACGGATGCTGAGAATAGCGAACCTCATCATGTCAATTCGAGTAATCTTTTTTGATCTTCTGTAAGTATGGATTTTGTTGAAAGTTTGTGTCGAAACTTTCGACATAAATATTTTGGGAATGATTTTGCATGGCTGTTGATAAATTTGATTGATTGCATTATTGAGTAGTTGTTTTAGGCTTCATGACTCCTCTACATTGTTACTACTTTGGAATCATCTTAGGTGCGTATTGGAAATCTTAGTTTTTGCAAGTTTTATCATCGAAAATGGTGGCTGCCAACACCACACGGCCAAGCACATGGGCATGTGACCAGGTCGTGTGCGCCACACGAGCGTGTGGTAGGCCGTGTGAATGGCTATGTAACTCACTGCTTATTGAATTACAACCACAAGAGCGGCTACACGGGCATGTGATTAGGCCATATGTGGTCATTATAGTGTAGGATCCACACGGCCAGGGACATGGGTGTGTGCCCAGGCCGTGTAACTCACTGTTCATTGTATAAAACCACACGGTTAAGGACACGAGCATGTGCCTAGGCAGTGTAACTTACTGTTCATTGTATAGAATCACATGGCTAGGGAAATGAGCGTGTACCCAAGCTGTGTAACTCATTGTTTATGGTATAAAACCACACGGCCAAGGACATGGGCGTATGCCTAGGCCGTGTGGCAGTATGTAGGATCTGAGTTCTATTTCTATGGCTAAAAAGGTTGCTTAACTTTGGTATTGGTTTCCTTGATATACGAATGATTGAATTTGCATACCTGACATTGATCTGTGAGTCATATACTTGAAGGTGCACCTTAATGCTACTCTATTATTGAACTGCTTTATTAATTCTATAATGTATTGGTATTACTGAACATGTGATATGGACTACTGCATTCTGCATTATCATGTGGTGGGAGATTGTGAAGAAGAAGGGAGTTTCTACTGAAATCAGGGCTATGCTGCAACAAGTTACATTTTGATTCTGGTGTTTGTTGGTTATTAAATTAATAGCTAAGCTGCGTTTTTGTGAAAGTGTCATTGAACACTATAAAGGTGTGCAGGGATGGATGGGCATTAAATATCCACAATGGTGTGCTGGGATAGCAAAAGTTGGTGTGTAGAGGATGGAATAGGGACATTGCATTCGAAATTGATCTGAACTACATTTAAATTGGAATAATATATATATGTGAAATCTCTACTCTAAACTTAGAACGAACACGTTTCTATGTTGAGCTGAATCTTTAAACTGGAAATTCTCTATAAGTTACCTTTGTTGCATTACATCCCTTTTGATGCACTGAGTTCATAACTCATCCTGTTACTGTTTGACTTTCAGGTAGTAATCAAACTTGATCGGGTTGGTGTCGCGGAAGCTTGGTCCATTATTAAACGTTGTTCCTAGCATAATTATTACTAGTAGGAAAATTTGTCTTATGATGTTATGAATTTAGGAAAACTGTGTGTTTAAATTATTGTTGTGTTGAATATTACGTGACTGTTAGTTTACTTTAGTTGTCGTGATCGTGTGATCTTTGAAATGCATGATGTAACTCACGAACTTAGTCTGGACGTCTAGGCTGGGTTTAGGGTGTTATATTTAGTGGAATCAGAGCTAGGTTAGACAATACTCAGACTTTATTTGGGCTCTTAATGTGTGAGAAACGTAGTTAGTAATAAGTAGTATATTAACTATTACAAAAATACTGAAACTTCTGTAAGTGATAGAGCCTCCGACGCTGACCTAGTAAGTATTTATGTTCTGTTGTAAAGATTACGATACCTAACTATTATCGGTAAACTTTTTGTTGTGAACTGGTGAAACCGTATTGCTGAATGTTGTAACGCGTAGGTTTGTACAAATGTACACAGTTGTTATCGAGTAATAAGTAATTAACGAGTTATCGTCTCCACAGGGATTGTATTTGTGTTAAGTCACTTGATTATAAAATTACCTTTAACAATTTGATAAATAAAAACACAATATGGTTGAAAAGTGATGATTAAAATATATTAAACTAAATGCAATGATCCCTAATGCAAATTATCCTAAGAATGCAAACTATATAAATGAAATATATTTTAGCAAAATTAAACACAGTTTGCAACAATTATAACGTCAATAAACTAGGACAATTACTTTAATTAAACTCAATTTATTATCAACATGCTTAATAACATTCGGAAAAATATTCCATGGCAACTCGACCTTTCATGAGTTTTGAAACCACATTAGGTCCTTTCGGAATCCTTTACTTAGTCAATACGTATTTTACTGATCCTTATTTACTAAGGGTTTCTTAGCATTCGTGTGAGGTAACAGAGACGTGTTAGGTTTGAAACAGTTGAATCACACACATCTAAAAACTATGCAAATAACAAAGCTTTGTTAGAGTTGTTATGCAACCTGCAATTTAATCGAGTTAGGATCTAAATTTAGTATGCACATTTCAATTATGTGTCCATTGGCCGTCGTCTGGTTAGGATCACTCAGCTAATTCAGGTGCATTTCAATCACGTATGAACGAAATATAGACTTGATTATAATTGAAAACATGATCAATTGAGGCACAAACATTATAAGCATGAATCAAATAAATATTATTTAATAAAAGCAATCATCCTAGCTTAAATAAAATTAAGTTAACATTGTTGTAAGCAAGAACAAATAACACATAGCAAACATTTTTAGATTAAATTAAAGAAAAGAAAGATTAAACCCAAATTAGAGTGGCTATCACCCAAGACTCTGACCGACGAGGCTCCTTCGCTCATTTGCTGATGGCTCTCCAAGGTGGTCGACCAAGGGCTTTTTAAGAGGCTTAATTGCTAAAATCTCTGTGAAGAGATGATGCTAGGCGTAGGGAATGGGAAATGCTAAAGAGAATTGAGAAAGAAGAGAGAATGATGAGGGATGAGGGATGATGGATGAAGGATCAAATGAAGTCTTATTTATAGGTGAAGAGAGAAGAGTAGGTTGCTAAAAATAGAGAGGTTTAGTCTTTTCAAGCTTTTCCAATGAGTGGTCGGCCATGCTTAGTGGATTTGAGTTGAATTTTGCTTGATTTTTAAGCAATTTAAATGCCATAACAACTTAGGACTGAGACTTGGTCAAATGTAAATCTTTGGGTAAATCTCTAATTTCTTCAACATTGCAAGGACCTTGTGTAATTAAACTAAAAAGTGGTTTATTTGGTTTATGTGGATAGCCATGTGTAGCCGAAATTGGGTTGACTTGGTCTTCAATTTCGACGGTTTTTATAATCCAACAAAGCTATCAGACCAAAGAATAAAATTTTATCCAATTTAAATAATTAATTAAAACCCAAATTATTAATGAAATATTTTTAAATGAATTATTAAATATAATTTTATATTTTATCATGTAATTTAATCATGCATGACCTATTTTTTATCTTAAAAATATAATATGTTCAAATAAATATAAAATAAGCCATTTTATGCATGAAAACTATATAATAAAGCATAAAATCACATTTTAATAATTTCTATGTCCTAATTTCATATTTTCACATATTTCATTAATTTATTAACAATTACTTAGTTTTAACAACAAATCTAAGCAAAAAGGTGATAAATTCCTTAGAAAAAATCCTATATATTTTTCAGTTTACAAATGTGCAAACTGATTTGTGTACTCTGAAATTGTAGCTAGAGCATTATGAGTTCGCGTAGTAATCATAGACATGGTATGTGAGGGCATCGAGGACGTCGGGAAGGAGCTCAAGTACAGTCACCCTCTATGGGTAACATGCCTAACTTGGAGACCAGCAAGACAGTTGGTGCTCCTACCATATAGATGGAGTCTCAAACTCCTACCGTATAGACCTGCTTTGAAAAAAGCAGCTATATTTGAATCTTATGGAGAAGGACTAAACGAGCGTAAGTAGCATACCAAAACTTATAGAACTCTCTTGGATAGCTTTTCCCCTAGCGACCAGCAGAGATTGTGATTCTATCTAAGGGTCTTAAAGAGTTCAAGGTTTATTGCTCCTAAAAAAACCTTTATCTATTGTCCCCGTGTGAGCCACATGAGTAGTCCCTTCCCCTTGTAGGAGGGAAAGTCAAAGGATTCATTCACAGATGCCCTGCCCCTAGAGCCCTACCATGGAAGAAAGATATAGCCCCCCAAGGGAAAACAACCATGTCGTAAGCCCAAGTCAATTCCTCTCTTCGAATTCTCTTTGCTATTTCATCTGAATCCCCAGGCCATGATTCGAGCATTTGAGAGGGTCTCTGGGATCCATTCGAGATTGAGAGGCGGTGGTTGATTACTGAACGACTCCAGTCGAATAGTGCGAAACTGTTTAGGGGCGTCATAGGAGTCACTCCTACTATTGCTGAGTATTGGCTCAACGCTACCGAGTGTATCATGACAGACCCTGACTGCACTCCTACCTAAAAATTAAGGGGCACTGTGTCTCTACTTCGAGATGAAGCTTACTAGTGGTGGCTAACTGTCAAGCAAGGTTCTCAGCAGGGACATGTGGACTGGGATTATTTCAAGAATGCTTTTCAGGGTAATTATGCGGGGGCGAGCTATGTTAAGGCCCATCTATGTGAGTTTATGAGCCTAGTTCAAGGCGACCGGCCTTTGGCTGAATATGAAGTCGAGTTTCTACGACTGAGTAGATATGCACGAAATTTAGTAGCGCCTGATTATGACAAGTGTGTGCAATTTGAGAAGGGTTTGAGATATGATTTGCGAGTTTTGATAGCTCTTCAGAGGGAGTGGGTTTTCGTAGTTGTAGTGGATAAAGCAAAGATAGTAGAGGAAGTGAAGGGCATTGAACAGAGTGTCATGATAGTGAGAAGAACCAACATAAGGTTAAGAGGGATTCGAGTCCCTCTAGTTCAGTTCAACACCCTAAAAAGAAGGTGAGGTTTGATAGGCCCCCGAGGGTTGAGACATCAGCTACAGTGACTGAGATTCAGTAGTGTAGTGATTACAGGAAGCGCCATCTGGGCGAGTGTTAGAGGAAATTGGGAGCGTGCCTCTATTGTGGTTCTATGGAGCACCGAGTTAGGGATTGCCCCTCTCGATCTAATTCAGTGTCAACTGTGGCACAATCTTCGGCTTCGAATTCTGTTCAACCTCCAAGGGAAGTTTAGCAACCATTCCATGGTCGTGGTACCAGTAAGGGTGGTAACTGATCTAGGAGAGGTTAGAGAGCACTAGCTAGAGGTACAGGTCAAGCTGAGGCTCGTCAGTCGGCACTAGTTTATGTGGCGAGATGCCATGAGGAGAGCAATAATGCTGATGTCACTAAAGGTACCTTCTTCATACATTTTGTTCTGTATTATGCTCTAATTGATATTGGGTTTACTCACTCTTATATAGCTAGTGTTGTTTTTGTAAATCTGGGTTTAACTGCTGAGAATACTGCTAGAGAATTTTCTGCGATTAGCCCATTGGGTCAGTCAATTCGGGTTGATAAGGTATATGTGCAGGTACCTCTAGAACTTCAGGGTATGTTATTTCCAGATGATTTAATGGAATTACCATTTAATGAGTTTGATTTAATTCTGGGAATGGGTTGGCTTGTTGAGTATCGAGTTAGTCTAGATTGTACAACAAAAAGGGTTACCCTAAGACTTACTAAAAATGATGAGGTGATAATGGTTAGTGAGCGGTGAGATTACCTCGCTAACGTAATCTCCGCTCTAGTAGCAAACAAATCAGTCTAAAAGGGGTGTGAGGCATACCTAGCCTATGTATCCGAACCTGCTACCAAAAACCTGTCAGTGAGAGATATTTGTACCGTGAGGGAATTCCCAAATTTCTTTCCCAAGGAATTGCACGGAGTACCCCCAGTTAGCGAGGTGGAGCTTGGGATTGACCTGTTACCAGGTACTGCCCCAGCATCCATTGTGCCTTATCGCATAGCACCGAAGGAACTGACTGAATTAAAAGCACAATTTTAAGAACTCCTTGATAGAAGATTTATTCGACTGAATGTGTCTCCGTGGAGGGCACCGATACTATTTGTTAAGAAGAATGATGGGTCAATGAGAATGTGAATTGACTCTAGGTAGTTGAACAAGTTGAAGATCAAGAATAAGTATTTGTTATAAAGGATTGATGACTTTTTTGACTAGTTTTAGGGAGCGTCTGTCTTTTCTAAGATTGACCTATGTTCGGGTTACCATCAGCTCAAGGTCAAAGAGACTGGTGTGTACAAAATTGCTTTCAAAACTCATTACGAACATTACGAGTTTTTAGTAATACCTTTCAGATTAACGAATGCTCTGGCAGCATTAATGGATTTAATGAATCGAGTGTTCCAACTGTATCTGGATCAATTTGTAGTGGTTTTCATCGACGACATCTTGATCTACTCTAAAACTGAAACTGAGCACGATGGTCATCTACGTATTGTACTTCAGATACTACGAGAAAAGTAGTTGTCTGCCAAGTTCAGCAAGGGTGAGTTTTGGTTGTAAGAGGTCACCTTTTTGGGTCATGTGGTGACAGCGGAAGGGATCCGAGTTGATCCTAAGAAAATTGAAGCTGTTGTTGAGTGGAAACAACCAAAAAACGTGTCTAAACTTTGTAGCTTCTTGGGTTTAGCTGGGTACTACAAAAGGTCCGTCGAAGGGTTTTCCCTAATTGCGTCACCTTTGACGAATATATTTCGTAAGAATGCTCAATTTCTGCTCAATTTCTGTGGTCTAAGGGACAACAGTCTAGTTTTGATAAACTCAAGTCCGTTCTGACACAAGCTCCTGTTCTAGTCCAACCAGAGTCGGGTCGGAGTTTGTGGTTTATAGTGATGCTTCACATGTCAAGTTAGGATGTGTGCTTAAGAAAAACGGTAACGTCGTAGCCTACGCATTGCGACAACTTAAGACACACGAGGATAACAACCCTACGCATGATCTGGAGCTAGCTGCAGTAGTGTTTGCTTTGAAAATCTAGTGACATTACCTGTAAGGTGAAAAGTGTGTTATTTATACCTAACAAGAGTCTCAAATATCTATTAACCCAGAAGGAGTTAAATCTTTGTCAACACCGATGGGTGGAGTTACTTAAAGACTACAATTTCACCATAGAATATCATCCTGGAAATGCTAACGTAGTGGTTGATGCTCTTAGTCATAGAGCGATGACTGACTTGAGAGCAATGTTTACTTGTTTGAGTTTGGTTTTGGATGGAGGATTGCTGGTAGAACTTCAGGTTAAACTGAGTGGGCAGAGAAAATTCGAGCTAAACAACTAAATAATGTGTAACACCCCGAACCCGAGACCGTCACCGGAGTCAAACACGAGGTGTTAGCAGACTTTAAACCACTTATAAAAAAATTTCCCAGACACTGCCAATCTGCGTACTAGTCGCTTAAAAAATCATATCTTGAGTTTAAAAACTCAGAATCCAGTTCCGTAAATTTTTCCTGAAACTAGACTCATATGTCCATCTACATGTTTTTTTCTATAATTTTTTCTTGGGCCAATTAGTACATTTTATTAGTCAAAGTCTCCCATATTACAGGGATCGACTACACTGACCTTTGCACATTACAACTTGTATATCTCCCTGTACAGAGCTTCAATACTGATGTCGTTTGTTTCTATAGAAACTAGACTCAAAGAGGAATCTATACATATAAGGTATGACTCCTAATTATCTCTGGTTAATTTATAATGAATTTCCAAAGTCGAAACAGGGAATCCAGAAACCGTTCTAGCCATGTCTTACGAGAACCTGAATATCTCTTAACATACTGTCCATATGATCATTTCGTTACTTTCCTATGAAAATAGATTCAACAAGGTTCGTTTACATAATTTATTCACTATTTAATTCCATTCCTACTATTTTTAGTAATTTTCCAAATCTACATCACTACTGCTGTCAGCATCTGCCTTTAAGGTAGACTTTACCTATTTCATGGTTTCCATGATTCAACTAGCCCTTTTAGCATAAATAGCACAAATTATGATAGTGATTAACCATTCCCATGGCCAACCCTTGTTAAGCATATCCACACCTCTCAATAACCATATCCATACCAAATGATGATAACATTATGCTCAAACATATATAAGCCATTTTCGCATGGCTATCAAAATTATACAAGTCCAAAGGGTCCATGACCCACAACAAAAAGGGTAGTCCTATACATGCCATTTCGAAGTTCAACCAAAATTGTACCAAAAGGGGGGGGGCTTGATAGTGTGGGCGACTTCGACTTCAAAATCCCGAGTCCGATAGCTGGAGAACCAAAATCTATAGAACAGAGAATCAAGGAGACGGAGTAAGCAATTTATGCTTAGTAAGTTTTGAGCAAGGGATTCCAGCACAACAAAAGTATAGCATTCATGTAGCTAAACGGATAATTTCATATGCACAATTTTCAATATCATACTTACTTCACATTACCAACCCTTTTATTCATACACAAAGATCAACTTAGCCAAAGGCCGGTAGCTCATTTATCAATTGAGCGAATACTTATTTGTAAGGGCTCAACTAATTCAAAGCACATACGAAACATACCTCAATGTTGGGATGTTTCAAGCGTATTAACTGAAATTTTTACAGCAAGATCATTCATTCCCAAATCACGTACCTTCGGAATTTAACCGGATATAGCTACTCGTTCAAATGCCTTCGGGACATAGCCCGGTTATAGTAACTCGCACAAATGCCTTCGGGACTTAACCCGGATTTAGTAACTCGCACAAATGCCTTCGGATCTTAGTCCGGATATGGTCACTTAGCACAAAGCCTTCGGGACTTAGCCCGAACATCATTCAAATAACCATGCACATTTAACAATAAATCATGGCACATTCGTATTTCGTTTTCGTTAGCAAAACTCAAACACAAGACACTTATCATTCTTGCAATTTCGGTTCAATAGCCACACACAAGGAGCATGATTTTGATTTGCTTAAAACATGATCTAATCAAATCATAATTTAAGCTCTTTTACTCAAGAACTTACCTCGGATGTTGTCGAACGATTCCGATAGCTATTCGACCACTTTTTCCTTCCCTTTATCGGATTTAGTTCCCCTTTGCTGTTGAGCTTAATTAAACAAATAAATTGATTTGATCATTTGAGCATCGAAAAGAGGAACACAAGGCACTTAGCCCATATTTATACATTAGACATTAAAGTCACATATGTACGGAATCATGAATCAAACTCAACATTTTAGCTAATTTTCCCCCTTGGCCGAATTTTCTAAGCCAAGACAAAAGCATCAATATGCTTGCCTCTAACCGAATACATGCAACACCAATCTCCTTCCTATGGCCGAATATGCATGTCTATGTTGGGGCCGATTGCAACACTTAATACATTCTACAAGTATGGTCACTTGTATTGACTAAACACCATTTTGTTTCAAGTTCAAAACTTGGCTAATACACACATATATACAATAGTAAAGCATCCTCTCCCTTTCCATCAATTTAACACATGCATTACTCATTAATATACAAAAATTATATTCGGCCTTAGCACACAACTTGCTAGCCGATTCTTCTCCATCTAGCAACCAATGCACATATGTGCTCACTCAAAAATGAAGCAAGAACTCCTTCCTCCTTCCTTAGAATTTTCGGCCAAAAGAAGATGAAAAAGGATGAAATTTTTTTTTTCTTTTCTTTTCTTTAACTCACGGCAAAAGGGGGGGGCATGGATGAGACCATTCTTTTTTTTTTCATCACTCCTCCCTTTCATTATTTAATGCCCATGCTCCTTATTTTATCATACTTCCCATGAAACACTAACTCAACATGTTTATGACATGTTCTTGCCCATCACACTTGGTCTACCATGCTTGTCATGGCCGGCCACTACTAATAGAGGGGGGAAATTGACATGCAAGCCCCCCCTTTTTCAACATGCACTAATTGGTCCTTATGCTTTAACCTATCACATTTCAAAATTTTCTCACATAAGTCCTATTTACTAAAACTCACATGCAATCGACTAAATCGAAGCTTGAAATTTTCACACATTCCTAATTACATATTCTAGACAATAAATATCACATTCGACCATTTCGGTGACTCGGTTTAGCAGTCCCGAAACCACTTCCCGACTAGGGTCAATTTTGGGCTGTCACAACTCTGCCCCACTTAAGAAATTTTTGTCCCCGAAAATCTTACCGGTAAATAGGTTTGGGTATCGTTCTTTCATCGAGCTCTTGGTTTCCCAAGTAGCTTCCTCGATCCCGTGTTTGAGCCATAACACCTTAACTAACGGAACCCTTTTGTTTCGCAACTCTTTCACTTCACGAGCTAGGATACAAATCGGTTCTTCTTCATAACTCTAGTTAGATTGAATTTCAACTTCTGAGGGATTAATCACATGTGACGGATCGGATCTATAACGTCGAAGCATCGAAACATGAAAGACATCGTGAATCTTTTCAAGTTCAGGGGGCAAAATCAATTTATACGCAACCGGACCAACTCGTTCGGAGATTTCGTACGGCCCAATGAATCTCGGGCTCAACTTGCCCTTACGGCCAAATCTGAGTACCTTTTTCCAAGGCGAAACTTTAAGAAACACTTTATCTCCCACCTGATATTCAATGTCTTTTCGTTTCAAATCCGCATACGATTTTTGATGATCTGTGGCTGCCTTCAGACTTTCACGGATTACCTTTACTTTCTGTTCGGCATCTTTAATCAAATCAACTCCGAAAATTTTACTTTCACCGAGCTCGGTCTAAAACAATGGTGTACGGCATTTACGACCGTACAAAGCCTCGTAAGGTGCCATCTTAATACTTGATTGAAAACTATTGTTGTAAGCGAATTCAATCAAAGGTAAATACCGTTCCCATGAACTACTAAACTCGAGGATGCAACATCTCAACATATCCTCAAGTATCTGAATTATCCGCTCGGATTGACCATCGGTTTGTGGATGAAAAGCGGTGCTAAAATGCAGCTTGGTACCCAAAGCTTCTTGCAATTTCTTCCAAAATCGCGTGGTGAATCTCGGATCTCTATCCGACACGATAGAAATAGGTACCCCGTGTAATCTCACAATCTGAGAAACATACAATTCAGCTAGTTTATCCAATGAAAAATCCGTACGCACGGGGATAAAGTGAGCCGACTTAGTCAGTCTATCGACAACAACCCAAATCGCATCTTTCTTACTTGCTGACAATGGCAGTCCGGACACAAAGTCCATTGTGACTCGATCCCATTTCCACTCGGGTATCATGATCGGCTGAAGTAATCCTGAAGGCACTTGATGTTCCGCTTTCACTTGTTGACATATTAAACATCTCGAAACAAAGTCGGAGATGTCTCGTTTCATACCATGCCACCAAAATCGACGTTTCAAATCGTTGTACATTTTCGTACTCCCCGGGTGAATTGACATTCGGCTACAATGGGCTTCGTTCAGAATCATCGAAATGAGTTCCGAATTCCTTGGAACACACAAATGACTTCTGAACCTCAGACAATCATCATCATCAATTTGAAACTCCGATTCCTTGTTCGAAACACACTCAGCCCGTTTTGCAACCAATTCATCATCAACTTTCTGGGCTTCACGAATTTGATGAATCAATAATGGTTTGGCTTTTAATTCAGCTACTAACACATTGTCGGGTAGAACAGACAAGTGCACATTCATCGCTCGTAAAGCAAACAATGATTTCCGGCTTAAGGCGTCCGCAACCACATTAGCCTTTCCCGGGTGGTAATCAATGACAAGCTCGTAATCTTTCAACAACTCAAGCCAACGTCTTTGTCGCAGATTTAAGTCTATTTGAGTCATCAAATATTTGAGACTTTTGTGATCCGAAAATACATGGCACTTTTCACCAAATAAGTAATGTCGCCATATTTTTAAAGCAAATACGATGGCAGCTAGTTCAAGATCATGGGTCGGATAATTTTTCTCATGTGGCTTTAATTGTCTCGACGCATAGGACACCACTCGACCTTCTTGCATCAATACGCAACCCAACCCAAGTAGGGATGCATCACTATAAATTACAAACTCTTTGCCTGATTCGGGTTGCACTAAAATTGGAGCTTCAGTCAAATAAGTTTTTAGTTGATCGAAACTGTTCTGACATTTCTCTGTCCATTCGAACTTAACATCCTGTTGAAGTAGCTTCGTCATTGGTGTGGCTATCATTGAGAAACCTTTGACAAATCGTCGGTAATAACCGGCGAGTCCCAAAAAGCTCCGAACTTCGGTAATATTTCTTGGAGGCTTCCAGTTAAGTATGGCTGAAATTTTGCTCAGGTCAACTCGAATACCCGATGCGGATACCACGTGACCCAAGAAGCTAACCTCTCTTAACCAGAACTCACACTTACTGAACTTAGCATATAACTGCTTATCCCGCAAAATTTGCAACACTAATCTCAGGTGCTCAGCATGTTCGGTCTCATCTCTTGAATAGACCAAGATGTCATCAATGAACACAACTACGAACCGATCCAAATATGGTCTGAAGATCCGATTCATCAAATCCATAAATACCGCAGGGGCATTAGTGAGCCCAAACGGCATCACTAAGAATTCGTAGTGACCATATCTCGTTCTGAAGGCAGTTTTGGGTATGTCTGAATCTCGAATTCGCAACTGATAATAGCCCGATCTCAAATCTATTTTTGAGAACACTGAGGCTCCCTTCAGTTGGTCGAACAAATCATCGATACGCGGTAACGGATATTTGTTCTTTATTGTCACTTTATTCAGCTGACGATAGTCAATGCACAACCTCATGGTTCCGTCCTTCTTTTTCACGAACAATACTGGTGCACCCCAAGGTGAGAAACTTGGTCAAGCGAAACCTCTATCCGTCAATTCTTGCAACTGAGCTTTCAACTCTTTTAACTCGGTTGGTGCCATACGATACGGAGCTATCGAAATCGGCGTAGTCCCAGGTACAAGCTCAATACCAAACTCTATCTCCCGAACAGGTGGTAAACCCAGTAATTCTTCAGGAAAAACATCCGGGTATTCACAAACCACCGGCACAGATTCGGGTTTCTTTTCTAATTCTTTGTCATCAAGTACATACGCAAGGTATGCTTCGCACCCTTTTCTTACATATTTCTGGGCCAACATTGAGGATATTACAGCTGACAACCCCTTTAAGTCCGTAGACTCAACTCGGATCATCTCGTTATTTGTGCACCTCAAATCAATAGTCTTGCTTTTTCAATTCACAACCGCATCATGTGCGGTCAACCAATCCAAACCAAGAATAACATCAAATTCATCAAACGGCAAAAGCATCAAGTCCTCCGGAAAACAGGAACCTCGAATTACTATGGGACATTTCTTACACACTTTGTCGACAAGCACGTAACGACCCAAGGGATTTGACACCCGAATTACGAACTCAGTAGACTCAATAGGTAAAGTCTTACTGGATGCTAAGGTTTCACATATGTAAGAATGAGTAAAACCGGGGTCAATCAAAGCAATTACATTAGTATCAAAGAGAGTAAAAGTACCAGAAATAACATCAGGCGAAGAAGCATCCTCGCGGGCACGTATAGCATAAGCTCTAGCAGGCGCGCGAGCCTCGGATCTGGTCGTAGCATCTCTAGATCCTCTCTGACCACCGCTAGCATTGCCTGTATTTCCAGATGGTCTACCTCGAGCAGTGGTAGCACCCGGTTTCCCACTCTGATTTTCATTCTGTTCAGACAACCTCGGGCAATCTTTAATGAAGTGGTCAACTGATCCGCACTTGTAACAAGAGCGGTCAGGGAATCTACAACTCCCCGAATGCCATTTACCACAATATCGACATTTCGTTCTGTCTCGACGTTCATTCCCAACACTGGCGACCGAAGTGCCTCGTGTACCCGTAGGGGGTCGATCACGATCTCGTCTAAAAAGGCCCGAAGTGCCTCTAGACCGGCCCACATCATCTCGAAATTTCTTCGATGCCTATTGAAGAGACTTTCTCGAAGATCTTTTACGAAACTCTCCAGTTCCCACATCAACTTTTTGTTTTTCTTTTCTAAGCTCTTCGGCTTTACAAGCTCGCTCGACAAGTACTACGAACTCTCGTATTTCAAGAATGCCCACGAACTTTTTTATATCTTCATTCAGCCCATCCTCGAAGCGTTTACACATGATAGCCTCGGACGAAACACATTCCCGAGCATACCTACTAAGTCTAACAAATTTTCGCTCGTAATCAGTAACTGACATAGAACCTTGCTTAAGCTCAAGAAATTCCTTCCGTTTTTGATCAACAAATCTCTAACTGATATACTTTTTCCGAAACTCAGTTTGGAAAAACTCTCAAGTTACTTGCTCTCGGGGCACAACAGAAGTCAGAGTACTCCACCAATAGTAGGCAGAATCGCGTAGCAAGGAGATAGTACACTTTAGGCATTCATCGGGTGTACAAGATAGCTCATCGAGTACCCGGATAGTGTTGTCCAACCAAAATTCAGCTTGCTCGGCATCGTCGCTATCCGTAGCTTTAAATTCAGTAGCCCCATGTTTTCGGATTCTGTCAACTGGGGCTTATTTGACCTTATTTGGTCAGTTTCCGGAGGTATTGTAGGTGCGGAGGTGGTATTGTCGGGAATGGAGGTTGTGGAACAGCCGTATTAGTTCGAATGTATTGGTTGAACCAATCATTCATCACGCTATAGAAAGCTTGTCTAGCTTCATCATTCGGGTTACTAGCATTAGGTTGAGAGTCCGCCGGCGCTGTCCCTTGTGCGGGAGCAGGCGCTACACTCTCAAGATCATCAGCTACCGCTCGGTCGGGATCGGGATCCATTACTATAAATAAACACATTTACAATTGTCAGAAATCACCACACTATCAAATAATCACATAAAATGGCATGTATAGCTAGACCCAACGCATTACGGTAGTCCTAGAATTGACTAAACCGTAGCTCTGATACCAATCAAATGTAACACCCCGAACCCGAGACCGTCACCGGAGTCGAACACGAGGTGTTAGCAGACTTTAAACCACTTATAAAAAAATTTCCCAAACATTGCCAATCTGCGTACTAGTCGCTTAAAAAATCATATCTTGAGTTCAGAAACTCGGAATCCAGTTCCGTAAATTTTCCCTGAAACTAGACTCATATGCCCATTGACATATTTTTTCTAGAATTTTTGGTCGGGCCAATTAGTACAATTTATTAGTCAAAGTATCCCATGTTACAGGGATCGACTACACTGACCTTTGCGCATTACAACTTGGATATCTCCCTGTACAGAGCTTCAATACTGATGCCGTTTGTTTCTATAGAAACTAGACTCAAAGTGGACTCTATAAATATATGGCATGACTCCTAATTATCTCCGGTTAATTTATAATGAATTTCCAAAGTCGGAACAGGGAATCTAGAAACCGTTCTGGCCCTATCTTACGAGAACCTGAATATCTCTTAACATACAGTCCATATGATTGTTTCGTTACTTTCCTATGAAAATAGATTCATCAACGTTCATTTACATAATTTATTCACTATTTAATTCCATTCCTACTATTTTTAGTGATTTTCCAAATCTACATCACTGCTGTTGTCAGCATCTGCCTTTAAGGTAGACTTTACCTATTTCATAGTTTTCATGATTCAACTAGCCCTTTTAGCATAAATAGCACAAATTATGATAGTGATTAACCATTCCCATGGCCAACCCTTGTTAAGCATATCCACACCTCTCAATAACCATATCCATACCAAATGATGATAACATTATGCTCAAACATATATAAGCCATTTTCGCATGGCTATCAAAAATTATACAAGTCCAAAGGGTCCATGACCCACAACAAAAAGGGTAGTCCTATACATGCCATTTCGAAGTTCAACCAAAATTGTACCAAAAGGGGGGGCTTTGATAGTGTGGGCGACTTCGACTTCAAAATCCCGAGTCCGATAGCTGGAGAACCAAAATCTATAGAACAGAGAATCAAGGAGACGGAGTAAGCAATTTATGCTTAGTAAGTTTTGAGCAAGGGATTCCAGCACAATAAAAGTATAGCATTCATGTAGCTAAACGGATAATTTCATATGCACAATTTTTCAATATCATACTTACTTCACATTACCAACCCTTTTATTCATACACAAAGATCAACTTAGCCAAAGGCCGGTAGCTCATTTATCAACTGAGCGAATACTCATTTGTAAGGGCTCAACTAATTCAAAGCACATACGAAACATACCTCAATGTTGGGATGTTTCAAGCGTATTAACTGAAATTTTTACAGCAAGATCATTCATTCCCAAATCACGTACCTTCGGAATTTAACCGGATATAGCTACTCGTTCAAATGCCTTCGGGACATAGCCCGGTTATAGTAACTCGCACAAATGCCTTCGGGACTTAACCCGGATTTAGTAACTCGCACAAATGCCTTCGGATCTTAGTCCGGATATGGTCACTTAGCACAAAGACTTCGGGACTTAGCCCGGACATCATTCAAATAACCATACACATTTAACAATAAATCATGGCACATTCGTATTTCGTTTTCGTTAGCAAAACTCAAACACAAGACACTTATCATTCTTGCAATTTCGGCTCAATAGCCACACACAAGGAGCATGATTTTGATTTGCTTAAAACATGATCTAATCAAATCATAATTTAAGCTCTTTTACTCAAGAACTTACCTCAGATGTTGTCGAACGATTCCGATAGCTATTCGACCACTTTTTCCTTCCCTTTATCGGATTTAGTTCCCCTTTGCTGTTGAGCTTAATTAAACAAACAAAATTGATTTGATCATTTGAGCATCGAAAAGAGGAACACAAGGCACTTAGCCCATATTTATACATTAGACATTAAAGTCACATATGTACGGAATCATGAATCAAACTCAACATTTTAGCTAATTTTCCCCCTTGGCCGAATTTTCTAAGCCAAGACAAAAGCATCAATATGCTTGCCTCTAACCGAATACATGCAACACCAATCTCCTTCCTATGGCCGAATATGCATGTCTATGTTGGGGCCGATTGCAACACTTAATACATTCTACAAGTATGGTCACTTGTATTGACTAAACACCATTTTGTTTCAAGTTCAAAACTTGGCTAATACACACATATATACACTAGTAAAGCATCCTCTCCCTTTCCATCAATTTAACACATGCATTACTCATTAATATACAAAAATTATATTCGGCCTTAGCACACAACTTGCTAGCCGATTCTTCTCCATCTAGCAACCAATGCACATATGTGCTCACTCAAAAATGCTAAAAAGAAGATTCAAGAATCATCAATCCACCATCACTTGCATCATTAACAAGCTTCATATTTAGCATGCAATGGCATTAACACAAAATCCACCTAGGCCGAATATCATCCCCATGACATAGCAAAGATTTGAACCATGGGCTAATTAGAACTCAAGCTAGCAACTAAAAACATGCATGAATCTCATGGCACAACCTCAAACATACCTTGATCTAGATACAAGTATGGCCAAACCTCCTCCTAATCCTCTTCCAAACCAAACATGAAGCAAGAACTCCTTCCTCCTTCCTTAGAATTTTCGGCCAAAAGAAGATGAAAAAGGATGAAATTTTTTTTTTCTTTTCTTTTCTTTAACTCACGGCAAAAGGGGGGGGCATGGATGAGACCATTCTTTTTTTTTCATCACTCCTCCCTTTCATTATTTAATGCCCATGCTCCTTATTTTATCATACTTCCCATGAAACACTAACTCAACATGTTTATGACATGTTCTTGCCCATCACACTTGGTCTACCATGCTTGTCATGGCCGGCCACTACTAATAGAGGGGGGGAAATTGACATGCAAGTCCCCCCTTTTTCAACATGCACTAATAGGTCCTTATGCTTTGACCTATCACATTTCAAAATTTTCTCACGTAAGTTCTATTTACTAAAACTCACATGCAATCGACTAAATCGAAGCTTGAAATTTTCACACATTCCTAATTACATATTCTAGACAATAAATATCACATTCGAACATTTCGGTGACTCGGTTTAGCGGTCCCGAAACCACTTCCCGACTAGGGTCAATTTTGGGCTGTCACATAATGAGACCTTATTGCAATGAAATACAGCATGTGGGTTCAGACGGGAACCCTGATTTTAGCATGAATAACAATAACATGTCATGCTTCAAAGAGTAGATTTGTGTACCTAATGATAAGGAGTTAACGTATTTGATCCTACAGGAGGCGCATAATAGTCCCTATACTATGTATCCTGGTGGGAATAAAATGTATCGGGATCTCCGATAACTTTATTAGTGACCCAGACTGAAACGGGAGGTGGTAGCTTTTGTGTCCCGTTGTTTAACGTGTCAAAAGTTTAAGGCAAAACATCAGTTGCCATCTGGGTTGCTTCAACCAATTAAGATTTCCAGTGGAAGTGGAGTGGATAACAACGGATTTTGTTTTGGGGTTGCCTTTAGCCCCCACTAAGAATGATTCGGTGTGGCTTATCGTTGATTGATTGACCAAGTCGGCTAACTTCCTTCCTATCCGAACAGACTACTTGTAGAAATTAGCTAATGTAACACCCCATACCCTATCCTACGTCGGGACTGAGTACAAGGTGTTACTTAACTTAAACTCGTGCTCGCTACCAATTCTAAGTCTCCAAGACTTGGACAAATTTAAGACTTTCTCAAGCTCACCAAGAAGTTTTTTTTATATGGGCCTACGAAACCCAAAACACCCATCAGAAATCATTCGAAAACAACTTGGGTTCTTTAGTCAAATTTAGAAAAATGACATTTGACACAGGGGCACACGCCCATATGAAAGGGGCAACACGCCCGTGTGGAAGAGGCAACACGCCCGTGTGATCAATTGGACATGGTCGTGTGGTTGGCCCATGTGGCTCACATGGGCTAGGTAATACAAGGACATGCCTGTGTCTAACACTCGTGTGGAATTAATCCCAAATGCACACCTATAGGGGTTTTCAAACGGCCTGGCACATGCCCGTGTCCTAGCCCGTGTGCAAAAATATGGACATTCTATTTCTGACATCAGCATTTCTTCAGGGTCACATGGACGAGGTACACATTCGTGTGCTAGACTGTGCCCTTCATACGGTTGAGACACACGGTTGTGTCTCTTCCCATGTGTTTACTATCATGCATACTGACTTGAAATTTTTATGTGCAGGGGACACGGTTGAGTAACACACCGATGGTGCTGGCCGTGTGTCTACCCATGTGGACAAAATTAGGCTATTTACCAAGCCTCTTTGCCACCCTTACTTACACAACCTATACAAAAGCAACCAAAACCAGTACAAGACTACTTCATGAAATAGAATCAGCCACAATAGACAACATTCCATTTGTGCATTCTACTCATCCATGAACATAACACCATTTGCATAAATCAAAATGAATATTAGCCATCATTCAAGGCTTAGTATAAAATGAGGGATTTATCCCAAACCAACACATTTGGCCAAATTAATAACAACACAAAACACAAGTCTAGTTCCCTATACATACCATATTCAAAAATATAAATCAAACTATACCGAATGCTTTGATTGATAGTGTGATCAATATCTCTGACTTCCGTTGATCCTTGAGCTAGATAGGCGGTACTATAAGAAAAGGGAAAGGAGAGGGAGTAAGCATATAGCTTAGTATCTTGTATATACATAATTATAAAACAATACCTTGCCATTCATAAGCAAGTAACACAATACACAAGTGGGCATAAGCAAAACTTACTCATGAATATTCAATGCACATTATATTTCACATTTTATACATACCAAATAGGTACCTGTATCACTCACAACACGGTTATACTTTCCTCATTAACCTAAATCAGGAATTTCACCGTTGAACCATTCGGAATGCTATCGGATATTCCATAGCCTCAAATGTGGCGTAAGGTGCCAATTCCGTGTCCCAAACACGGTTTTACACTGGCTCATATCTCAAGTCAAAGCCATGTCCCAGACATGGTCTTACATTGAATATGATCTCATAGTCGACGCATGTCCCAGACATGTCTTACACTGGCTTATGTCTCGAGGCCGATGCATGTCCTAGACATGCCTTACACTAACACTTGTCTCAATGCCGATGCCATGTCCCAGACATGGTCTTACACTGGCTTACACAAGTGACCCAATCGTCATGGCATGAATATCCAATTTATTTCCTAGGGTTCCCACGAGAATTCTAGTATCTCTATTCTCGTCAATTTTCTCATTTCCACAATCAAGCAAATTATGCTATAATAGTTTTGATACAATTAAAACATGTATATTATCAATGTAGTTGTATTATTTACATACAACTTACCTCGGATTACAAAATGTGGCGACTAGTCGATTTAGTCGATTTGTTTGGCTTTCTCTCGGTCTAGTTTCAGATTTTGTATTTCTTGATCTATAATAGCAAAATACACTTATTTAATCACTAAATAAAATTAGGCAATCGAAAATTCACTTCTTTGGTAAAGTGACCATTTTGCCTCTGGACCTTGACAAAATGACCATTTTACCCTTAAGCTCGAAAATTGATTTTTATCAAATTTCTTCCCATCTTAAGCCTAGCCCATCCCTTTTTAGTCTTATAGAAACTCCAAATACCCACTATAATGCACATTTATCATCTACTTTACAACTTATGCAAACCAGTCCTTTTTAGCTGTCTTCATGAAAATCCTTTCACAAAAGTTGTTTATAAGACACCCAAGACTCATTTTCTTTCATAAAAACTCAGCTACCATAAAAAATTCTTTCATGGAAAAACCCTAAACTCTTAATCATTTCGAAAAATATTACCCTCATTTGAAAGCCCATGTTTCAAGGGTCTCAAAAGTACAAAAATATTCAAGAAAGCCATTAAAATCACTTACTTGTGAGTCAACTAAGTAGCTGAAATTTGTAAGCTTTCAAACCCCAATCAATGGCTGAAATTCGGTGGAGAAGAAAATGGGGAAATAAAATGATATTATCTTTCTTTTATTTTATTTCTTTTTTGTCAAAATAAGTCACTAACTCTGCCTACTATTTGACTATCTTGATTTCCTTGTCTTATGGCTGGCCATCACATATTTAATGGCCTAATTTCTCTTTAAAATCTCTCAATTTATGATGCATGGCAATTTGGCACCCTTAGCTATCAATTTAGTACTTTTGTATTTTATGCGATTTAGTCCTTTTTCTCAATTAAACTCACAAACGCCAAAATTAACTCACCAAATTTTTCGTACACTAATATAAACATGCAATGAATCCAAAATAATGATAAAATACTTTAGTCCAATCCAGATTTTTGGTCTTGAGACCATTATTTTGACTAGGCCCTAAATCGGGTTGTTACATTTCTCCCCCCTTAGGGATTTTCGTTCCTGAAAATCTTACCGGCGAATAGATTCAGGTATTGATCTCTCATAGTCTCCTCGGGTTCCCATGTGGCTTCCTCAACTCCATGTCTATGCCACAAAACTTTTACGAGTTTTATACTCTTATTCCTTACCTATTTGACTTCCCGAGCCAAAATCTTGACTGGCTTTTCGCCATAAGTCATGTCCGGATAAATCTCAACCTTGGTTGGCGCAATCACATGCGAAGGGTCTGATCTATTTCGATGTAGCATGGATACATAAAACACATCGTGAATCCTTTCCAATTCTAGTGGCAAAGCCAAACGATAGGCAACAGGTCCTACTCTCTCGATAACCTCATAAGGTCCTATGAAATGAGGACTAAACTTGCCTTTTCTACCAAACCAAAGAACTTTTCTCCACGGAGATACTTTTAAAAACACTCGATCACTGACTTGAAATTCGATCTCCTTTCGTTTCAAATCCGCATAGGATTTCTTCCTATCCGAGGCACCCATCAAACAGTCACGAATCACTTTAACTTTCTCTTCAGTCTCCTTAACTAAATCGACCCTGTGAATCTGACTCTCTCTGAGTTCGGTCCAATATAAGGGCGTTCGACACCTTAGCTCATATAAAGGCTCACAAGGCGCCATCCTCAAACTTGACTGATAGCTATTGTTTTAGGCGAATTCAACCAATGGTAAGTACTCCAACTTCCCTGAAACTCGAGAACACAACACCACAACATGTCCTCTAAGATCTGAATCACTCTTTCCGATTGACCGTCGATTTGCGGGTGAAATTCAGTGCTAAAACTCAACTTTGTTCCCAATGCCTCTTGTAACCTTTTCCAAAACTCGAGGTAAATCTCAAGTCCCAATTTCAAATAATCGATAACGACAGTCCATGAAGCCTCACGATCTCTGATATGTATAAGTCGGCCAATCTTTCAAGGGAGTAGTCAGTATGCACTGGTATAAAATGAACCGACTTTGTTAGCTTATCCACAATAATCCAAACACCATCTTTTTCTTCAGGGTTAATGGAAAACCCGTCATGAAATCCATGGTAATCCCATCCCACTTCTATTCGGGGATCATGATAGGCTAAAGTAGACCTGAAGGTACTTGGTGTTCAGCTTTCACTTGCTGACACACAAGGCACTTGGAAACGAATTCTAAAATGTCTCTTTTTATTCCCGACCACCAGATCATTTTCTTCAAGCCATTGAACATTTTCATACTACCAGGGTGGATGGGCAAACAACCACTATGCACCTCTTGTAGAATCTTCCGAATAAGCTAGATGTCCTTGGGTACATAAACTCTATCTTTAAACATTATACATCCATCAGTATCAATACGAAAATCTAACTCGACGCCGGACTCACACTGAGTTCTCTTGGCTTGCAAATCACTGCCGTTATTCTGAGCTTCTCGAATC
The DNA here is from genome assembly GCF_007990345.1 of Gossypium hirsutum. NCBI lineage: Eukaryota > Viridiplantae > Streptophyta > Magnoliopsida > Malvales > Malvaceae > Gossypium > Gossypium hirsutum. Next base: position 104,548,453 of record NC_053434.1, read on the forward strand.
TCTTATAGAAACATCGGTCTAGCCGTCAACTCTGTTAGAACCGAGCCATCATCTAATAAAGCCAATCAGACATTCATTACTCTCAATGTAAATAACAATTTTCTACTCAATGCATCAGCGACCACATTCGCCTTGCTCTGGTAATAGTCAATCACCAACTCGTAATCATTTATCAGCTCTAGCCACCTTCGTTGCTGTAGATTCAATTCCTTTTGAGTCATTAAGTACTTAAGGCTCTTGTGATCGATGAACACCCGACACTTCTCGCCATACAGATGGTGTCTCCAAATTTTCAACGCGAATACGATGGCAGCCAACTCTAAATCATGCGTCGGGTAATTTTTCTCACGAGGCTTTAGTTGTCTCGAAGCGTAAGCTATGACCTTACCCTCTTGCATAAGCACGCACCCCAAACCATCCAAGGAGGCATCGCTAAGTAACACAAACTCCTTGCACTACTCCGGTTGCACTAACACTGGGGATTCGGTTAACAAGGCCTTTAATTTTTTGAAACTCTGTCGGCCCTTTTTGGTCCACTCAAACTTGACATCCTTTTGCAGTAACCTTTTCGTCGGCATAGCTATCATTGAAATTCTGCTTACAAATCATCTATAATATCCAGCCAAACCCAAAAAGCTTCGAGCTTTATTTACATTCCTCGGCGGTTTCCACTCAACAATAGTCGAGATCTTGCTTGGGTCAACTCTTATCCCATCACCTGACATAATGTGTCATAGAAATCCAACGTCTTTAAGCCAAAACTCACTCTTACCGAACTTGGCATAAAGCTACTTATCTCTCAAAGTTTGTGGAACCGTTCTCAAATGCTCCGCATGCTCACCCTCATGACTCAAGTAAATCGGTATGTCATCAATAAATACCACCATAAACTTATCCAAATACGACCAAAAAACACGGTTCATCAAATCCATAAACACCGCGAGGGCATTAGTCAAACCAAAGGGCATGATGAGGAACTCATAATACCTGTATCTTGTCCGAAATGCAGTCTTCGACACATCTTGCTCTTTAACTCTCAACTGATAATAACCAGACCTCAAGTTCATCTTGGAGAACATCGTGGCTCCCTTCAACTGATCGAATAAATCTTCAATCCTTGGCAAAGGTTACTTGTTCTTCACTGTTACCTTATTAAGCTGTCTATAGTCGATACATAACCTCATCGACCTGTCTTTCTTTTTCACAAACAACATTGGTGCACCCCACGGTGAATAACTAGGTCACACAAAACCTTTATTTGTTAACTCTTGCAACTGTACTTTCAACTCTTTCAACTTTTTTGGGGCTGTTCTATAAGGAGCGATTGATATAGGTGCCGTACCAAGGTCCAATTCGATACCAAATTCAACTTCCCTAGCTGGAGGTAGTCTAGGTAACTCTTCCAGGAACACATCTATAAACTCACAAACCACTGGTACGAATTCAATCTTCGACTTAGACACTTGAGTATTCAACACAAAAGGAAGATAAGCCTTATATCTTTTCCTCAAATATTTTTAAGCAACCAAAGACGATATTGCTCTAGGCGATTTATTCGGTTCATTTGGTCCAACTCGAAGGACATTCCCATCTGCAAATTCCAACTCTATAATTTTCCTTCTACAGTCCACTACAACACTATGAGAAGTCAACCAATCCATCCCAAGGATTATATCAAATTCATTAAACGGCAATAACATCAAGTTAGCCGGAAAACAATGACCTCTAATTGCCAAAGGACAATTTCTACACACTTGGTCTACAAGCACATGTTTTCCTAAGGGGTTGGACACTTTTATCACAAATTCAGTTGACTCTACTATCATGCTCATATGAGGTATCAATTCCATACAAATATAATAGTGGGTAGACCCCGGGTCAATTAAAGCAATAATAGATATATCACGAATAGAAAAGATACCCATGATCATGTTAGGAGACTCTGCCTCTTCACGGGCACAAATAGCTCAAGTCCTTGCAGGTGCCCTGCCGTCAGACATCACTGTGGCATCTCTTGGCGCACCTCTACTAGAAGCTCCGCTTCTAGGGTTCTTTGGCAGTCTACCCCTCAATGAAGCACTGCCCGACTTCACTTCTTACTTTTTCTCTCCTTCTTCTAAATTAGGAAAGTCTCGGATGAAATGGTCCAGTGACCCATATTTAAAACACCCTCTTTCTTTACCTTGGCACTCGTCGAAATGGCGTCTACCAAATTGGGAACATTCTGGCCTAATTGGCCGAACACTACCAACGCTTGCAATAGAAGTGGTCTAGGCTCTAGAAGTTACATTCTGCCGATTCTTGTTCCTATTAGAAAACCCTACTGAAGCATTTGATCAGGTAGTAAATTCCTTCGATCTCTTGGATGAAGTTTGATATAATTTCCCCATCTATCTCTTCCTTACATCCCGCGACTCAATAGCCACTTTCCTCCTTTCTTTAACCAACTTTTCTACTTTGCACGCACTCTTAACGAGCACTACAAATTCTCTTAGCTCTAAAATACCAACAAATACTTGAATATCCTTATTTAGACCATCCTCAAACCTTTTGTACATAGCGGCTTCTGAGGACACGCACTCCCGCGCATATTTACTAAGTTTCACAAACTGTCGTTCATATTCCGTCACAGTCCTATTACCTTGTTTCAACTCTAGAAATTCCTTCCTTTTCTGGTCTGTGAACCTCTAGCTAATGTACTCCTTTTGGAACTCTTCTTGGAAAAGTTCCCACATGATTCTCTCCTCGGTACCACAGACACGATTGTGTTTCACCACTGTTAGGCCGAATCTCGCAAGAGCAATACAGCACACTTCACTCACTCCTCAGGCATGCATGACATTTCATCAAATACCCTGATGGTATTCTCTAACCAAAACTCAATTTTTCCGGATTATCATTTAGGTTAGCCCAAAATTCCTCAGCCTCTTGTTTTCGAATCTAGTCTACCGAAGGCTTCTCTCTCCTAATTATATCTGTACCTTGCGGAGCTACCGAGGCATACTGAGGAATTAGAGGAGGTAGGGGAGGTGGAGTGTTCAAATTCGCACGAATGAACTCCGTATACCAAACGTCCATCATTCGAAGGTAGGCTTCTCTAGCCCCTCTATAGTGGCCCATAGTCATAGGCTCATTCTCAATTGGCGCGGACCCTTCAGCGGGAGCCCATACGTTACTTTCCACATCATCTGCCATAGCTTTATCAAGGTCCATTCACTATATAAAAAAATATGACTTATAATTGCCAGCAATCGTCACACTATCAATATACAGTTATGGCATGTATAGCTAGACTCGTACTCATACTAGGTTAGTCCTAGAACCGACTAAACCATTGCTTTGGTACCACTAAATGTAACACCCCATACCCGTATCCTATGCCGGGACTGAGTACAAGGTGTTACTTAACTTAAACTCGTGCTTACTACCAATTCTGAGTCTCAAAGATTTGGAAAAATTTAAAACTTTCTCAAGCTCATCAACACGTTTTTTATATATGGGCCTACAAAACCCAAAACACCCATCGAAAATCATTTGAAGATAACTCGGGTTCTTTAGTCAACTTTAAAAAAGTGACATTTGACACAGGGGTACACGCCCTTGTGATCAATTTTATATAGTAGTGTGGTTGGACCGTATGGTTCACACGACCTAGGTAATACAAGGACACGCCCGTGTCCGACACCCATGCTGAATTAATCCCAAATGAACACCTATTGGGGTCTTCACACAGCCTGACACACGCTAGTGTCCATGGCTAGTGTCCTTCACACGGCCATGACACGCCCATGTCCTAGCCTATTTAGAAAAACTTGAACATTCTATTTCTAATGTCATCATTTCTTAACGGTCACACGATTGAGGCACACGCCCATGTGCTGGACCATGCCCTTCATATGGCTAAGACACACGGCCGTGTCTCTGGTCGTGTGTTTACTATCATGCAATTGACTTAAAATTTTTACGTGCAGAAGACACACAGCTGAGTAACACGCCTATGGTGCTGGCCGTGTGTCACACACGGCCTAGAAACACGTCCGTGTGTCTACTCGTGTGGATAATATCAAGCTATTTACCAAGCCTCTTTGCCACCCTTACTTACACAACCTACACAAAAGCAACCAGAACCAGTACAAGACTACTTCATGAAATAGAATCAGCCACAATAGACAACATTTCATTTGTGCATTCTACTCATCCATGAACATAACACCATTTGCATAAACCAAAATGAATATTAGCCATCATTCAAGGCTTAGGAAAAAATGAGGGATTTATCTTAAACCAACACATTTCGCCAAATTAATAACAACACAAAACACAAGTCTAGCTCCCTATACATGCCGTATTCAAAAATATAAATCCAACTATACTGAATGCTTCGATTGATAGTGTGATAGATACCTCTGACTTCCATTGATCCTTGAGCTAGATAGGGGGCACTATAAGAAAAGGGAAAGGAGAGGGAGTAAGCATATAGCTTAGTAAGTTACATATAAATAATTATACAACAATACCTTGCCATTCATAAACAAGTATCACAATACACAAGTAGGCATAAGCAAAACTTACTCATCAATATTCAATACACATCATATAGCATATAATGTGGCTCACATTTTATACATACCAAATAGGTACTTGTATCACACACAACATAGTTATACTTTCCTCATTAACTAGAAATCAAGAATTTCACCTTTGAACCATTCAGAATGCTATCGATATTCCATAGCCTCAAACGTGGGGTAAGATGCCAATGCCATGTCCCAAACGTGGTCTTACACTGGCTCATATCTCAATTCAAAGCCATGTCCTAGACATGGTCTTACACTGACTATCATCTCGTAGCCGACGCATGTCCCAAACATGTCTTACACTAGCTTACATCTCGAGGCTGACGCATGTCCCAGACATGTATTACACTAACACACGTCTCAATGCTGATGTTTTGCCCCAGACATGGTCTTACACTGGCTTACACAAGTGACCCAATCGTCATGGCATGAATATCCAATTTATTTGCTAGTGTTCCCACAAGAATTCTAGTATCTCTATTCTCATCATATTTTCTCATTTTCACAATCAAGAAAATTCTGCTATAATAGTTTCGATACAATTCAAACACGTATATTGTCAATGCAGTTGTATTATTTACATACAATTTACCTCAGATTACAAAATGCAGCGACTAGTCGATTTAGTCGCTTTGCTTAGCTTCCCCCGGTCTAGGTTCAGATTTGGTATTTCTTGATCTATAATAGCAAAATACACTTATTTAATCACTAAATAAAATTAGTCAATTGAAAATTCACTTCTTTGGTAAAATGACCATTTTGCCCTTATACCTTGATAAAATGACCATTTTACCCCTAGGCTCAAAAATTATTTTTTATCAAATTTCTTCATATCTTAAGCCTAACCCAATATTTTTTACTCTTATAGAAACTCCAAATTCCCACTATAATACACATTTATCATCTACTTTACAATATATGCAAACTAGCCATTTTTAGGTGTCTTCATGAAAATCCTTTCACAAAAGTTTTTTATAAGACACCCAAGACTCATTTTCTTTCATAAAAACTCAGCTAAAATCAAAAATTCTTTTATAGGAAAACCCTAAACTCTTAATCATTTCACAAAACATTACCCTCATTTAAAAGCCCCGTGTTTCAAGGGTCTCAAAAGTACAAATATATTCAAGAAAACCATTAAAATCACTTACTTGTGAGTCAACTAAGTAGCTAAAATTTTTAAGCTTTCAAACCCCCATCAATGGCTGAAATTTGGTGAAAAATAAAATAGGGAAATACGATGATATTATCTTTCTTTTATTTTAATTCTTTTTGGTCAAAATAAGTCACCAACTCCACCTACTGTTTGACTATCTTGATTTCCTTGTCTTATGGCCGGCCATCACCTATTTAATGGCCTAATTTCTCTTTAAAATCTCCCAATTTATGATGCATGGCAATTTGGCACCCTTAGCTATCAATTTAGGACTTTTCCATTTTATGTGATTTAGTCTTTTTTTCTCAATTAAGCTCACAAACGTCAAAATTAACTCTCTAAATTTTTTGTACACTAATATAAACATGAAATGACTCCAAAATGATGATAAAATACTTTAGTCGAATCCAGATTTGTGCTCCCGAGACCACTATTTTGACTAGGGCCTAAATCAGGCTGTTACAGCTAAGCTGTATATCACCAAAGTAGTAAGATTACATGGAATTCTAGCCTTGATCATCTCTGATAGGGATCCACGATTTAATTTTCTATTTTATAAGAAACTCCACGAGGCCTTAGGCACCCGACTTAATTTCAGCACTGCATATCACCCCTAGACTGATGGACAGTCAGAGCGGGTTATTTAGATCTTCGAAGATATGCTCTGAGGTTGTGTGATAGACTTCAACGGTCGTTGGGAGGAGTACCTACTGTTGGCTAAATTTACATATAATAACAGCTTCTAGTCTAGTATTAAAATGGCACCCTACGAAGTCTTATATGGTCATAGGTGTCATACACCGTTATGTTGGACTGAATTAAGTGAGCGTCTGGTATTGGGTCCTAAATTGGTATCTGAGACTGAGAATACAGTGAAAGTGATTCAGGATCTTCTGAAAGTAGCCTCCGATAGACATAAGTCTTATGCGGACCTAAAAAGAAATGATATTGAGTTTTCGGCAGATGACCAGGTGTTTTTAAAAGTGTCGCCTTGGAAGTAGGTTCTCCACTTTGGGCGCAAGGGTACGCTAAGCCCGAGGTTCATCGAACCTTACCGTATTCTGAAGTGGGTTAAACCTATTGTGTATCGGTTGGAGTTACTATCAAAACTGGATCAGATTCACGATGTATTTCATGTCTCGATGTTGAGACGGTATCGGTCAGATTCATCTCATATTGTTCCTATTGATGAAATTGAGTTACGATCAGATTTAACATTTGAAGAAGAACTTGTACAGATCTTAGATCATGACGTTAAAATGTTGAGGAAGAAAACTATTTCTCTAGTGAAAGTCCTCTAGGGAATCACGGTGCTGATAAAGCCACGTGAGAATGGGAGGAATCAATTCGACGGCTGTATTCGTATCTGTTCAACTTAGGTAAATTTTGAGGTCAAAATTTCTTTTAGTGGGAGAAAGTTATAATACCCCAAAATCTTAAGAACTTATTTGTGAAAATTTGCAGTAATTAATATCTGTATCTGTGGTTCTGTGTTCTACGATTGAGTTTAAGGTCTGGAGTTCGAGTCGCATCATTAAAAGTTTTCTTGTTTTAGAATCAAACTACAAGCATGCACTACCCGCTTAAGTTCAATTCTAAGTGAAAGGGTAACAAGAATGAGCCTGCTAATTCACTGGTTAATCATCTATCTGTATTCTGTCTGGTTTCGAGTTTGAATCCCGTAGTATACGTAAGAAAAATATTTTTTCGAATTGCGGAAAGTTTGGATGGAAGTTAATTGATAATCAATTAACGTTAGTTCTTCTTTTCCTTTCTCTCTTTCTTCCTTCTTTATCTTTTTTATTTATTCCCTTTTTCCTCTTTAATTGTCATAAGCAATACGATCTAATTGACATTAAGCTGTAAACATTCATTGTTGAGAGGTTATTGAGTAAGATTTAATGTTAATTCGTTAAACCTTCGGGTTTCTTTTCTTGCATTTCATAGTATAATTTGTAATGGTTGTTCAAATACATTGTGAGAGCCTCTGATAGTTAATCGTTTGGTTTCTCTAATAGGTGGGGATACTCAGAATAGTGAACCTCATCACTTGATTTGAGTAATCGTTGTTGATCTTTTGTAAGTATGGATTTCGTTGAAAGTTTGTGTCGAAACTTTCGACATAAGTATTTTGGGAATAATTGTGCATGGCTGTTGATAAATTTGATTGATTGCATTGTTGAATGGTGGTTTTAGGCTTCGAAACTCCTCTACGTTTGTTACTACTTTGGAATCGTCTCAAGTGCGTATCGGAAACCTTAGTTCGTGCGAGTTTTATCATTGAAAATAGTGGCTGTCAACACCACACGGCCAAGCACACGGGCATGTGACCAGGCTGTGTGCGCCATAGTAGCGTGTGGTAGGTTGTGTAACTTACTGTTTATTGAATTAAAACCACACGGGCTTGTGCTTAGGTCGTGTGTGGTCATATTAGTACAGGATCCACACAGCCAGGGACACAGGCGTGTGCCCAGGCCATGTAACTCACCGTTCATTGTATAAAACTACATGGCCAGGGACACGGGCGTGTGCCTAGGCCGTGTAACTCACTTTTCATTCTATAAAACTGCATGGGAAGGGACAAGGGCATGTTCCTAGGCCGTGTAACTCACTGTTCATTGTATAGAATCACATGTCCAGGGACACAAGCGTGTGCCCAGGCCATGAGGCAGTACGCAGGATTCGAGATCTATTTCTGTGGCAACAAAGGTTGTTTAACTTTGGTGTTGGTTTCCTCGATATACGAATGACTGAATTTGCATACATGAAACTAATCTGTGAGTCACATACTTGAAGGTGCATTGTAATGCTACTCTGTTATCAAATTGCTTTATTAATTTTGTAATGTATTGGTATTACCGAACATGTGATATGGACTACTGCATTCTACATTATCTTGTGGTGGGAGATTGTGAAGAAGATGGGAGTTTGTACTAAAATCGTGGCTATGTCACAGGAAGTTACATTATGATTCTGGCACTTGTCGCTTATTGAACTAGTAGCTAAGCTGTGTTTTTGTGAAAGTGTCATTGAACACTATAAAGGTGTGCAGGGACGGATGGGCATTAAATGTCCATAATGGTGTGCTAGGATGGAAAAAGTTGGTGTGTAGAGGATGGAATAGGGACATTGCATTCGAATCTGATCTGAACTACTTCTAAACCGGAATAATAAATATATGTAAAATCTTTGCTCTGAACTTAGAACGACCATGTTTCTATGTTGAGCCGAATCTCAGAACTGGAAATTCTCTATAAGTTACCATTGTTGCATTACATCCCTTTTGATGGATTGAGCTCATAACTTATCCTATTACTATTTGAATTTTAGGTGGTAATCAAACTTGATCGGGTCGGTGTTGCGGAAGCTCAGTCCGTTATTAAACGTTGTTCCTAGCATAATTATTACTAGTAGGAATATTTGTCTTATGATGTTATGAATTTAGGAAAATTGTGTGTTTAAATTGTTTTCGTGTTGAATATTACGTGATTGTTGGTTTACTTTAGTTGTTGTGGTTGTGTGATCTTTGAAATGTATGATGTAACTCACGAACTTGGTCTGGAAGTCTAGGCCGAGTTTAATGTGTTACAAGCAAAATTACACCTTTTTCACCCTTAAAAATGTATGTTTTTAATGCCTTCTACTAACACTTCCTGTTTTTCTTCTTGAACCACGGGTATCTATAACAGTCTACTCGATTACGGCCTAACAATCATGATATGCTGGGGGATTCAGTTGTTTGGGGCGGCTGTACCATAATATACTTGCTCGACAAACAGCTGCATTTCGAGCTATTTGATTTTCAATACAAATCCTAAATGTTGCGGAAGTTGAAGCTGCATCAATCATGCAAACCCATAAAAGTCCTCATTATGGCCAAGTTCAGGATCCAAAATTCCTTATTCTGCATGATTGCTTTTAACCGAAGGTTTATCTGTTAATGTATATCAAAAATGAAATTCACAGTTTTCTCCATACGTACGACTCATTTTGAGTTGAGATCTGGGCTCGACGACCAAGCTAAATAGCTATTTCAGAAATGAGTCTACTGATTATCACTACAGTTTTGGTTTTGAGTGACGTGATAAAATGAGGCTTGTGTAGCCAAAATGACCTGGATTTATTTTCACGTATTCTCATTGATTGTTCATGTATAACTTGTTGCTTCTTGGTTGGTCAATCTTTAATGGCATTACTATTTGAAAAGGGATGGGATTGCATGTTCGAAGCAATGAAGAAAGTGAGGAGGTTGAACACTCACGTATTTTCGATGCTGAAAGCACGTTGCCCCTTGGAGAATGAAATGGCTTGTGCTATTAAGCAAACTGATGCTCCTCTGCCTCAGATTAAGTTTGAGAATACTGTTTCTGCCTTCAAAACACTGCCACAAAAAGGTATCTGAGTGAGTTCATATGTGCGGTTGAAAGAAGAAAATTTATATGGATATACAATACATGGCAGGCAAATAGAGAAACTTAAATTCAAAATTCAGAATTCAACGCGAGATTCTAACATCAGTTTCTGAATTCAAGACATAATCAAATTATTTTTTCATACTTAAAGCTTGGTCAAGTTTGTTATTATTATTTGATTAAACTTATAAGTTATTCTAATAAAGTATTATAATGTTCAAGTTTGTCTTGATCGATGGCTCAAGCTTGAGTTCAACTTGATAATTACTCAATTAAATTTGAGTGTTTTTTCGAGTCAAGCTTGAATAGTTACAAGCACTAGCGGCTTGTTTACGTGTCCATGCTAAAATTTTGGATTTAGTGTTTATACTTTCATTTGATCATTTTTAGTCCTTTTACTTTGAAATTTTAGTTTTGATTCCAATGGTAGTCATAAAATTCATTAAATTTTGCTACAATCAACCCTCTTTATAACAACCTTATTTATCTACAAAAATTTTATAGGTTAAAGGGAGGCGGTTGTTATACATCTATAACAATATTTTAGATTTAATCATATTAGACCTGTCCAAAGGTCGAGTAGCTCGCTCAACCCAACTTGACTTGAGTTGAGTTTGGATAAAAATTTTTGCACTTCGAGCCAACTTGAATTCAATTTAAATTAAAAAATGCTTTTAAATTAAAATGTAATTTTAAAAATATATGAAATAGCAACTAAAAAATATTGAAATTAATCAAAAGGACATAAAACAGAAACAACCAAATTCAGGGAGTAAAATATATAAAAAAATGTTAACTATATGTGGAAAGAATAATAAATTAATTAATTAAAAAATAAATAATGAAATTATTGAAATTAAATATGTAGTAGGAACTGAATTGCATAACTTTTAAAATATAATAGGTACAAAATGAAAATAATCCTAAATCATCTACATGGAATACTCAAATAACATTAATCTTTTAAAAATAAGACATGCTTAAACAATGAAATAATATATATTTACAATGTGTTTTGTTTATAATTATTTAATATTTTATTTGAAAAAAATGCAAACAATTTTATAATTTTTTATTCTTGACACAAAACTTTACAGGTAACTTTTTCTTTTTCATTATTTATACATTAATTAATTTAAGATATGAAAATTTTAAAATAAAATATATAATTTTAAAAATAATAGAAAAGTCTGTTATAAAGGATTAACGCTGTAAAAAGCCCCAAAAAATGTTAGTTGATCGTTAACTTTAACAGTTGGCCGCTAAAGTTAACTATCTTTAATTTTTTTTTCAGTTAAAGCCATCCTGTATCATAACTATGACGTGACATGTGATAAAAAATATTAAAAAATCAATCAAAGTTATAAAAAATATTAAATTTTAATAAAAAATATAAAAATATTATAAATAAGAAAAAATTATATTTATATATATATGATATTGTAAAATTTTATAAAAATAATAAAAAATAAAAATACATCAAAAAGATCCTTTAACCATTAAATTTAACAATTGACCGTTAAAATTAATGACCCCTAATTTTTTTCAAGTTAAAACCATCATCTGTCGCAACACAATGTGACATGTAGTAAAAATTGATAAAAATTAAAAATTAATAAAAGTTACGGAAAAAATAATAAAATGCTTCTTTTAATATGATAATTTTTATAATTGTTTTACGAATTTTATAATTTTTATTTTAATTTGTAATAATTTAAAATATTTTTATTAAAATTTAATCATTTTTATAACTTTTATTAAATTTTATTTTTATTATTTTTTGCCACATGTCAAGTTGTTGTTATGGCACGTGGTAACTTTAATGAAAAAAAATAGAGATGGTTCAAGTACCCAATTTAGTACAAAAAAACTAGGGACTTAATTGCTTTTTTGAAAAAGTTTGAGGGCCTTTTGATGCATTATGAAAGCTCAAGTGCCCAATTTAGTTAAAAAAAAGTAGGAGCTTAATTACTTTTTTTTTTTAAGTTTGAAGATCTTTTTGATACATTGTAAAAGTTTAAGTATCTCAATGAGTGAAAAAAAACAACAGCTTAATTAATTTTTTTGAAAAAGTTTAAGGTGTTTTATGCCCTTAAACCAATTATAAAATAACGTACCTCATTGTAAATTTATTATAATTTTAAAATCTATATTTTATGTTAAAAGTAATTAGGTAAGAGCTTTTTACAATTTTAAAAGTATTAATAAACACAAATTGAACAAATAAAATATAAAGTATAATCAAATAATAAATTTGGCATATATATATATAACATTGAATAATGAGAATAGACATATGTACTTGAAGATCTTATCCCAATAATAAATTTTTAATTTCTAAAGTAAAAACAATAAGTTTGTACCTATATTAATATGTACGATAATTTGTAAAGTAAAAATAAGAAATAAAGCAATTTTTAAAGTAAAAATAAAAAAATTAATATGTGTTATAAAATAATAATAATAATAACACAGGAATAATGCATGAAAATAAATAGAGATTTCTATTGCATTTCTCTTCTTTTCTATTATTATTACAAGTAGTATATTCCTATATAAATATAAGGAGATTAGACTCCTTACTTTTTAATATATAAATAGGAAATAAATTACAATTAGACTAGAAATAAAGGGTTTATCATAATGAACATCTATTTAATAATATTGATAACAATATATACTTAAATTAATTAAATAATCAATAATCATGCACGAAAGAAATTCAAAAAAGATAAGCACTACAAAATCCGCCAAATATAAGCGTATATAAGAAATTAAAAAAAGTATATGCATCTAACTTTGTGATTACAATATCTTATCCATTGAATCATAAATAGTGATTGCAATAGAATTTCAAAATTAATATAAACGTAGAATTTTCTTCTTCTTTTTTTGAAATAAGAATTTTTTAATAATAAGGTAATAATCTCCAAATAGTCTTAGGATACAAAAATGTTCATGTTAATTATAAGTTGAGAATATTTTTTTTTTGAATAAATAGGTTAAGAATATTTTATGTGTAGTAATTATGATGAATAAATTATTAATTACTTCGTAATACTGTTTATTTTGGAAAGTGTAAGGATTTAAAATTTAAAAACTTTTAAATAATTTAAAGTAAATTTTCAAATTAAAAACTAATATTATATTGATAAAATAGTAAATATAATTAATCATATATATTTATTTTATTTTTCATTCTTATAATATATATGATTTATATACTTAATATAAATATTAATTCATTTAACATTTTAAATTATTTTTAAGTTAACCATAATTTAAATATACCGACACATTTAGAGGCAAGTTTCTTTCTGTAGCTAAAACAATTGTCACAATTTCAAGTATTGTTTTATTGCCTTACTTTTTAGAGTGTTGGGAGATTTTAGAACAAAAGCATTGAGCTGTTTATTTGGAACATATTTAGATGTGTAAAGCACAAAACTTGAAGACCAATTGAGTTGAAATTGAATACATAAAGATTGATCTCCTATAACTCAAGATAGATTACTTATTGAACAAAAAAAGCCACTTTTCATATTTTAAAGGCATTGAATTAAATTGGAAATCTTATGAAAGTAGTATATTGTAATGAGTTTTAGCCTTCTTTGTAGAGGAGTGATTATATTATATCTAAAATACATGTTTAAGGTTTCTTAAATTTTAGCAAATATGTATTAATAAATAATTAAAAATTATTTAATATTCAAAATTGGAATATAAATATACATGAAAAATTATTAGAGTACCAAATGACTATATATAACTATACCACGTTTCCTAATCTATAACAAAATGTCCTCCATCAGATCAACTGAATCAATCTTTTTTTTTTGTGAAATAAAAATCCCTTATTTCAAAAATAGTGAAATCTTTTTTCTATTTTCAAAAATCTAATTCACTTGGGAAGTAATATAATTTTTCATTTAAATATATACAATACCATAACTAAATAAATATTAAAAATTACAATTTTAATTCTTTGAATCAATGATAACACATATTTAGCATGTATCAATTTTGAACATTGCAAGATATTAATACCATTCTCGCGCATAATCAACTTCTGGGCCTAAATTTTCTTCAAGTTTCCAACATAAAATCTAAATATTACCTAAAAGAATTTTATAGGTGAATGATTGCATATAGTAAAAAAGAAAAGCATTAGGACGCACAAAAAGCAGAAAAAAACCAAAAGAAATAAAAATAAAATACTTTATTCAAGGACATGTTTCTGGCATGCGTGGGTCACAACAATAAGGAACAAATCAACATACGAAACAACTAATTCTTCCTTTTATTTTGCTCGTAAATTATTATAGATTAGATGAGAGGGAGAAGCCAATCTTGTGCGTGGTATTTTATGTGCATTTTCCGATTGTGGTAAATGAAGGATGTTGAATTAGGGACCATGTCGGCATCTTTCGACTTCTTCACATCCTCTATTATAACCAGAGGAGGGTTTTGGCACACAATTACCCATCCCTTGTTTGCATGGTTGTTCAAGATTTTTTCCCATTGCTCCATTGCTAATTTCTTCCGCATTTGCACCCTCTTCCATCAACATTGAGCTTACCAGCATTGCACAAACCCACAGCACCATGATCTTCTTCTCCACACCCATTTTGTTCCAATGAACTTATTTAAATAATTATTTAATTAAAACTCTGCACTATCCTTCAATCACAAGAGAGGGGATATATAGTTTGACAATACTTCTAAACTTAGTAAAATGTTTAACCAAAACTACAAGATTGGAGAATTTTTCTAAACACTTTTAGTAAATAAGATTAGGAATAACAGAAAGGACATGTTAACATCCCACCCTTCTATTTTACTTACCCTTGCAACTTTAATCGGTATCCACAATAATAGATATGACTTTGTCGAGTAGTTTAATGGAGAGTCTACAAAATTACTCTAATAAAATTATTTGAGATAGTTATGTTTGCTATTTAAATCTTATACATTATTGTTCATAAAGATAACTGAGTGAATTAAATTTATTTGTTCAAGAGAGAAACTGTGCTACTGAGTGAATTTAATATTTGAATGAGTTTGTATACCTACTAAGTGATTAAGTAGGTACGGTGAGACTATAATTTAAGAGTTAAGGGTTGAAATTAATTTTCTTTTTGTATTATGTTGATCTAAGTGAATTAGTTTTCTAAGTAACTTTCTGTCCACGTAGGTTAAATTTGAAATTTGTTAATTATTCTTGTGTATAAAGTTTACTTGTTTCAACTATTATGGTCGCAACTCTTACCATGACATAGCAAAACGATCTTTTACTTTGTATTTGTATTAGATTATGTGATATGTCTATACATGATTAATTTAGTTTCTTTTGATTACTATTTAATGGATGAATAAATTAAATAATTGAGTTCAAAGTGAAAATTACATTAAGTAGTCTTTGTAGTTTATTTTTATTTAAATAAATTAAATAAATTTATACATAGATTCTAATACAATAAAGTCATATGATTTTAATAGAATTAGAATAGGGTTGTGTACATTATTTAATTAATTATGGGAGAATATTTAATTATTGGATTAAATAATTATATGAGCTTGATTTTTTATTTAAATCAAGAGAGGTAAACTTGTATAATTAAACAAGACTTGACAAACCAACTAGCCTATTAGGTCATGTACTTGAGGCAGAGTATTTCTTTTGGGAGCCACCGACCAATCTTTAATTCTTCCAAATTAATTAATTGATGTATTCTAAATGATTCTTTGGAAATTTAACACCCCTTACCTAGTTTAGGAGTTTCAGCTAAGTAGCAAATATTTCATTTGATCATCGAAGTGATCCTTGAAAGCTATTAGTCTATTTTTTAAGGAAATTGTTCTTTTGATTTTAGGAAATCATTTATTATTTTTAAGCCGACTTTATTTAAAGATTCAGTTTCGTAATTATTCTCGTGGCGTTTTGAAAATTGCTAAGATTTTCGAAAAAAGATTTATTTAAAAAAATAACAGACAATATTTATAATAGTTTTCTAAACCAAAATAGCATGCAATTATGAAATTTAACAAAGTCATGCTTTAGATACCAAAAAAAAAAACTAAACAGTTCTAATCCTACGATATAAAAGACAAAATAAATGATAATTACAACTCAACAGTTAAACTGATTAAAGAAAACTTAAAAGAAAGCTTGTAAATAAATAAAAACAGTCATCTAGTCTAAGTTCGTTTGATGTCGTTCGAGTCCTAATTTTATGTGTTACTTGAGAGGGAAAGAAAGAGGGAGTAAGCTTACAACGGCTCAGTGTGAGATTGAATTTTAAACCATTACATATATTTGACAACAATAATGCATATAGATAAAGCTTTTATAGTAAACAAAGCATTCTTCATGAAAGATGTAATAAATCAATGAATAAGAATAATATATGATGCAATTTATGTTTTTAAGCTCCTACCCATCCATCCTATCTGCCCTCGAGCATTGCTCGACACTCTTGATGTGCGTGATAAGTTTTATATTTATGAATGATCGCACTTGAGAACTAACTATTACCACAATAAGGCAAGCGCACCTATCGAACAGTAGTATAGCTTATAGCAAGATCGGGATGTCGAACCCACAGGAACTAAAAGTACTAGTATTAACCTTTTTTTTATTATCTAGCCTAAAAATAAGAGGATTTGTTTTATCTAAACTAATTAACTAAACTAAGAATGCACAGGAAGAAAATTGGGGAAATACTTCTGGGAAAACTAATTGATTTGGACAATACCCAAGGGAAAAATTCACCTAGACTTCACTTGTTATTTAACTCTGAATTAGACGATTTATTCACTTGACTTGATCCGTAGAAATCCCTAAGTTATATTATTATCTCTCTAGAGACTAACAACGTCTAAACCTAGGTTGATTAATTGAAATCTCTTTCTAATTAAAACCCCTAGTGTTGCATTAACTCGATCTATGGATTCCTTTATTAGGTTTCACCCTAATCCGGCAAAATTATGTTGCCCTATGTCCAGGGGTGCAATCAAATCCGCTTAATTATGCTAGATCTACTCTTAGACAGGGACTTTTGCTCCTCTGAATAAGCACATCAATACTTGAATCAATATCTTGGAATATTAAAACAAGAATTAAGAACTCATAATTAAGAACAAGTCAAATATTTATCGTATAATTCAGAAAATAATAACAAGATCCGTCTTAGGTTTCATTCCCCTTAGGTATTTAGGGGATTTAGTTCATAAGTGTAAAAGAAAACATATCAGAAGAATAATGATAACAAAACATAAAGAATCCCAAGAACTCCTGAAGGAAATTGAAGGGAGATCTTTAGTCTTGAAGGAGAATCCGGCTTCTGAGATGGATCAATCAGCTTTCTTCGAGTAATTCCTTGCCTCCTACTTTGTCTGTCCTCTCTAGGTACCTCCTGGGGTGTTTATATAGGCTTTAGAATGCTTCAAAACCCTCAAGAGTGGCCTTTTCTGAATAGAACTAGGCTTGGGCTCGACAGGGACACGCCCGTGTGACACACCCGTGTGGTGTGGCTTAGGCCATATTGCAATTTGTTAAATGGACACGGTCGTATGAACTACCTGTGTGAGGAAGTCCAGGCCGTGTTGATTACCCATTTTCTCCGTTTTTGGCCCATTTGTCGCTCTCTTTACTCTCCTGTGCTCACCTAAGTATAAAATATGAAATTAAAGGATTAGGAGCATCGAATTCCACAAAATTGATGATAATTCATCCAAAAATATGCTAAGCATGGGATAAAATATGTATCAATTACGACTTATCAAATACCCCCACACTTAAGCGTTTGCTTGTCCTCAAGCAAAATCCTCAACTCACAATCAAAATAAATTCTTCTCAACTTATAATTCTCATCAATAGTATCTCAAAATAATCCATAAGTAATCATACATTTAAAATTCAACTTAAAGAACATCAAAGTTTCAAACATTCCAAGTTGAGCATTTTATCACGAAAACATAGGTGTCTCCCCTCATCTAAGTTATCACCTTTGATTCAAAATATCACAGAATTTCATATCCTCACTAAAGATTCACTCAAATCACTCGAGGTGTTTTAGGATAAGAAGTTTAGCACTCAACAGTCAATATGAAAAGTTATTACTATAGGCTTGCGTGAAAATCAAATCTCCACCACTATATATTGAGATGATACATTAATCAAAAGGTCTTTAGAGGGTTGTAACGTGGCTTTGGTTAGGGGGTGTGGTCACAAGCTGAAAGAAAAGGTTAGAATCGAGATTGAATTGAAAAATTACTTAAATAAAAAAATACTAAAACTACAAATTACATTCCTAATTAGAAGATCCTAGAATTGAGCTTTTCTTCATGGAATATGGAATTAAATACTTAAGCTCAAAAATAAAGAATTACTACTAATATGTATGTATGTATTTTTTTTATAGATCAAATCAAATAACATAGAACTTTGCTAACTATTACAAAGAAAAATAAAACATAGCTAAGCGATTAATTCAAATCAAATCTCGACAAAAATAGGGATCAAATTAGGGGATTTCAACAATAATGAGTTATGGGTTAATATTGAGGGTAAATCAATGAATGGGTTGCTAGGTTCAAGGGGGTTCACTAAGGGTTAATTATGAAGGTAGGCTTTTATGGAGTGAGTGGGTTAAACCTAAGTGTCTTTATCATCTCGACATATCAAATCAAATGGTGTGGTCATGACATGCAAAATCGAAGCAAATTCTAGAATAACAAATCAATATTGACGCACTCAAAGCAACAATAAAAGTGAGCATGAAAGAAATAATATATGCTCTAAAGGCTCAAGATCTCACAAAAATTATGGTTTATTGATGTTAAACCTATGAATTTCAACTCAAGATAATACCTAAATGATACATGATATTCGTGATAGGTTTTAAAAAAATTATAATTAATCACTCTTGAAACTAACTATTATCATGATGAAGGCAAGTGTACCTATCGAACAGTAGTATAGCTTTAGCAAGACTGGATTGTCGAACCCAAAGGAACCAAGAGTACTAGTAATTACTTTCTTTTTATTATCTAGCCTAAAAATTAAGGGATTTGTTTATCTAAACTAATTAACTGAACTAAGGGTGCACAGAGAGAAAATTGGGGAAAAGCTTTTGGGAAAACTCAATTGATGAAGACAATACCCAAGGAAAAATCCACCTAGACTTCACTTGTTATTTAACTCTAAATCAAATGATTTATTCATTTAACTTCATCTGTAGAAATCCCTAAGTTGTATTATTATCTCTCTCGAGACTAATAACGTCTAACCCTAGGTTAATTAATTGAAATCTTTTTCTAATTAACACCCTAGTGTTGCATTAACTCGAACTTTGGACTCCCTTATTAGGTTTCACCCTAATCCGGCAAAATCTTGTTGCCCTATCTCGATGCGTGTAATTAACTCCGCTTAATTATGACAAATTTACTCTTAGACAGGGACTTTTTCTCCTCTAAATAAGTGCATTAACTTGAATCAATATCCTGAAATATTAACACAAGAATTAAGAGCACATAATTAAGAACAAGTCAAATATTTATCATACAATTCAGATAATAATAAGATCCGTCTTAGGTTTCTTTCCCCTTAGGTATGTAGGCGGTTTAGTTCATAATTATGAAACAAAACATCACAAAAGAGTAAAGATAACAAAACATAAAGAAAACCCAAAACTCCTGAAGGAAATTGAAGGGAGATTTTCGGTCTTGACGATGAATCTAGCTTCTGAGATAGATCAATCGGCTTTCCTTGAGTAATTTTTTGCCTCCTACTCTGTATGTCCCCCTCTAAGTGCCTCATCAGGTGTTTAAATAGGCTATTGAATGCCTAAGAGCCCTCAACAGTGGCCTTTTCTGAATAGGACTATACTTGGGCTCGGCAGGGACATGCCCGTGTGCAATTGCCTCAGACTATGGTCAAGGCTGTTAAATAGGCACGGGCATGTGGTCTACCCATGTAAGTCGTGCTTCGATTCTGCCAAATTGGCATGACCATGTGGCTTACCCAAGTGAGGAAGTCCAGGCTGTGTTGATTTTCCATGTTGGTCCAT
Organism: Gossypium hirsutum; assembly: GCF_007990345.1. Lineage (NCBI taxonomy): Eukaryota > Viridiplantae > Streptophyta > Magnoliopsida > Malvales > Malvaceae > Gossypium > Gossypium hirsutum. The sequence continues at coordinate 104,568,668 of NC_053434.1, forward strand.
TTTCTCCGTTTTCAGCCCGTTTCTCTCTCTTTTTACTCTCCTATGCTCACCTAAGTATAAAACATGAAATTAAAGGATTAGGAGCATCGAATTCACCAAATCTAAGGAGAAATCATCCATAAATGTGCTAAGCATGAGATAAAAATATGTATAAGTTATGGTTTATCAAATACCCCCACACTTAAGCGTTTGCTTGTCCTCAAGCAAAATCCTCAACTCACAATCAAAATAAATTCTTCTCAACTTATAATCCCTATCGGTAATATCTCAAAACAAACCATAAGTAATCATACATTGAGAATTCAACTAGAAGAACTTCAAAATTTCAAACATTCCAAGTTGAACATTTTATCACGAAAGCATAGGTGTCTCCCTTCATTTAAGCGATTACCTTTGATTCAAAATATCATAAAGTTTAAAATCCTCACTAAAGATTCACTCAAATCACTTGAGGTGTTTCAGGACAATAAATGAAGCACTCATTAGTCAATATGAAACGTTATTACCATAGGCTTGCATGAAAATCAAATCTCCACCACTATAAATTAAGATGATACGTCAATAAAAAAGTCTTTAGAGGGTTGTAACATGGCTTTGGTTAGGGGGTGTGGTCACAGCTGATAGAAAAGGTTAGAATCGAGATTAAATTGAAAAATTACCTAACTAGAAAAATAACTAATCATTAATTGAATACAAGTGAGCTTCAATTAACACTTAAGCTCAAAAAACGATGAATAACTACTAAAATATATGTATGTATTGTATTATTATTATTATTATTATTATTATTATTATTAATTTAGAACAAGTCAAGTAACATAGGCTATCTATTAAAAATAAAACATAGCTAAGCAATTTATTCAAATCAAATCTCGACAAAAATAGGGATCAAATTAATTTAGGGTATTTCAACAATAATGGGTTAAGGGTAAATGTTGAGGGTAAATTAATGATTGGATTGTTAAGCTTAAGCGGGTTCACTAAGGGTTAATTGTGAAGGTAGGCTTTTATGGAGTGAGTGGGTTAAACCTAAGTGCCTTTATCATCTCAACATATCAAATCAAATGGTGTGGTCTTGACATGCAAAATCAAGCAAGTTCTAGAATGACAATTCAATATTGACGCACTCATAATAAAAGTGAGTATGAAAGAAATAAAATATGCTCTAAAGGCTCAAGATCTCACAAAAGTTATGGCTTTTTGATGTTAAACCTGTGAATTTTAACTCAAGATAATACCTAAACTTAGGGAAACAACCTAAAAATTTTTAATTCTTAAAAATCAACTTTTCATGCTTGATTCTCTAATTCCTTCAAGTTTAAACCATCAATGCATGAATGCCTATGTTTTAATTAAATACATATTAATAGAAAATCATAAATCAATCAAAATTCATTCTAATAATGATATGAGAAGATCAAATGAGAATAAGACAAAATTCAAGGATTTTTCAGATAATGATATAAAAGACCCCCCACACTTAAGATGTACATTGCTCTCAATGTACAAAGTTAGATTTACGACGGTATAGATATAAGATCATAAGATAGAGAGAGAAGTGAAACTTCCTGAATGATGAATGGATTCCTTGAATTGGAGTTATGGAGAATAATCGGCCAAGGCCCTAATACGAGTGGAGGAGGATACTCCGGTGGTGGTAGAGGTTTATTAGGCCATAAGTCCTGCGCCAAAAGAATATTATATCTGGTAGTAGCTATGGTCATGGACGACCAGGACATGGCAGTCGTGGAGAACCTTTGCCAGTGGAGGTTCGAGTTCCTAGGTAATAATGAACTTTCGAGCTCTTTATAACTGTGATAACATCAAGAACTCTTTAGGAAATATAAAGAAGCATAATTACTTGTAAAGAAATAGCTGTAACTATAAATTATTTAATAAAAATTATAAAACCTAAAAATGAAATAATATTAAAGGAAAATAAAATAAAAAGTACTTAAAGAAGAGAAATAAAGATAAAAAGTAAAAATAAAAATGATAATAAAAAATTTCTTAAACATCGTCATCACCGGATGGTTCGCAAGGTGGTGGTGGCGATGAGATGTGAAGGTGCTGACAAATCTGATGAAGAGTAGCATTAATGTGATCAAAGCGCTGAAAACACTGCTGCTCAAATCGAGTAAGGCGCTCAGAGATGTTAGAGTATGAAGCCGCCGCATGAACTGGACGATGGATGGGTGGTGGCTGAGACGGTGGGTCCTCATGACGTGGAGGGACATCATCAGTAATGTCCTGATGAGAGTGAGGGAGGATGATTGTGCCACTGTGTTGAGGGGCCCGAAGTGCCGAGCCAATCAAGTCACCTAGGGGACAATAAAGATGACTCCCTTCCTATGCCGCTCCGTTTGATGGCGAATGGCGAGGGCAATGAAATAGGCGAGGTCAAAAACGTGCTCATTCTCCATACTCCATAAAAAGTAGGCGTCGTGAGTTTTGACGACGCCAGTGCTCTCCTGCCGTCCTGTCAGGGTGTAAGTAAGGATAGCGTGTAGGTATCTCAGGGACGGGGCGAGAGCCGATGCCTTGGAGCGGCTGGGGTCATAGGTGGCCGAGTCAAGGACTAAAGCTCTCCAACACTTTGAAGGAGAATAGTGGATATGGCGACGAAGGGTGTCGAGCTCGTTGTCATCCATGAACTCCTCCGTATACAGCCCTAGTGCAATTTCAAACTCGGGTATGCTCAACTGGCGAACCAAACCACCGAGGCAAAACTATCGTTCCTAGATTATCAAACTCTGTCATTACGGTTTGGAAGTGAAAGGTCGAACAGAGTTTCAGGGTGAGCTTGAGGTACGTCGGCTCGATGAACCCAAAGAAGAGCTCCCACGGGTCAGTTGTCAGAAAAGCTCGGACCGCATCAACCAGTTGGACTTGTTCAAGTGCGGCCCAGTCAATGAAGTGGTCTACACCTAAGGGTCAGGCCCAAAGTATCTGAAAGAGTTCTTCCTATGGTCCTAAGGGAAACCAAATAAAGGGCTGTCTGATCTTCGCGGTAGGACCCGAGGATGATGCTGCTCCTTTCCTTTTCTTAGAAGCGGGGATGGTGGTCTTTTTGCCACGTGAGGTTTATATTGTATACTTGCAATGCAAAGTCAAATTTATATACTTCCCAAGAATAGTGTGGAAAAGAATGCAAGCGTGCTTAAAACTGAATAAGAATACTTAATAGGGCTCTCGTACTAGATGAAAAATATACTAAAATAACCAAAGCAGATATATCAGGTCATTATTATGAATATGACTATGAGAGTAATGTTAATTAAAATATCTACTGAATGAATGCATGTGGGTTTGATAATATGAAATATGGTGTGGGTAAGCATGAAATCCCTGGAGACACACACAAAAAATGGATGAATGTAGCATAATGTATTGACTAAAATGGAAAATTTCTAACAAAAAGCATAAGTATTATTATAACTATGAATATTTACTCAAAATAGTCAAATAAAACAACAAAAATCATGAAATAAGTAAAAGATTTGAAGAGAATAAAGAGAAAAGAGTAAACAAACGTAAGATGGAAGAGTTTGGGCTGATGCACGAGTGTGGTAATGAAGGAGTGGGCAAGAATTACGGAGGCTAGGGTTAGGGATTTTGGGGAAGGGGATGATGAATAGTGTGGGGTTTATATAGATTTTGGAGCACACGGCTGTGGGTCATGCCCGTGTACCCTTATTGCAGCCTGTATTTATTGTGATTTTCAAATTTGGGCACGTCTGAAATTTGTCCCACGCCCGTGTTCTTTGGGCGTGTCGATGCACACGGCCGTGTCACAGGGCCATGTTCAACTTCGTTCACTTCTCCCACGCCCGTGTATATAGGTGCACGCCTGTGTTGTTTTGTCAGTCTTGAACACGGGTGGTGGGCACGGGTGTGTTGCACGCCCGTGCTAAATTCTCAGTTTCAACCATGATTTCGAGACATGGGCATGTCTCATGCTCATGTTGTTTTGATAGGCTCGCCCACGGCCACGTCGCACGGCCGTGGCACCTTATCGCATCTCGTGTTGGGAAAACTTTTTCCCTATTTTCACACAACCATATCGCATGAACGTGTCTCCACCCGTAGTATGAGCACGGCCTAAGACGCGCCTGTGTGCCTGCCCGTATGGATTAGAAAACCTATGTTTCAAGGACTCAGTTAGTGATTAGATGTTAAAAAATAAAATTTTAAAGAAATCAATATTGTTAGTGCTCGGGTGGCCTCTCGAGAAGCGCTTATTTATAGTCTAAGCTTGACTTACTTCGATCCCGCATAGTCATGGTGGTTCGAGGAGTTTACACTCCTCATCCCTACTATCAATTTTATCAAAATAAGGTTTTAGACAATTATTATTTACATTGAAAGTGCCAAATTTAGGATGAATTACTTCAACTATACCGTATGGAAAAATATTAAGTACCGTAAGAGGGATTTCTTCATTCTGTTCAGAAGTGGTAACACTAGGGTCTGCTGCGTCTAATAGCACTTTGTCTCCAACCTTAAGTTGATTTGGGGAAAAATTGAGCTTGTCATGACGTGGTTTTGGTTTATCGTGTGTTCTCGGTTTATGTATCCACCATTCATCTAGCTCCTCAATTTGTAGCCTTCGTTCTTCATAGACAGGTCATTTGTTGTTGCTTGAACATAGCTCATGTATGTTCTTCGAACCTATTTCCTACAAAGTAGGTTGCACCACATGATCAGTTTTAGTAGAATGATTTATACAACCACCTTCAATTTTCGATGTGTTACTCAAATTATGAGCTTAAAGGGTGATTGTTTCGTCTCCCACACGAAATGTGAGTTCACCGTGCTAACATCAATTATTGTTCTAGCAATTGCTAAAAAGGGCCTCCCTAAAATTAAAGGAACATTACTATCCTCGTCTATGTCTAGAACAACGAAATTATACTTTAACGAGTACATATTCAATAATACCCCTAGGAAATCTGATTATTTTATCGGCTAATTGAATACTCATCTTAGTTTGTTTAGATTTCCCAAGACCTAGTTGCTTAAACATTTTGTAAGGCATTACATTGATGCTAGCCCATAAATCAGCCAAAGCATTATTAACATCTAAGCTACCAATTAAACAGGGAATAATAAAACTCCCTGGATCTTTTAAATTGTTGGCCAGCTTATTCTGCAGTATGGCTGAGCAAACCGCATTTAGCCCCACATGCGACGCCTCATCCAACTTTCGCTTATTTGTTAAAAGCTCATTTAAGAAATTAACTACGTTTTGGCATCTGCGAAAGAGCTTCAATAAACAGTAAGTTAATATGTAATTTCTTTAATGATTTAAGGAATTTACCGAATTGTTCGTCTGTGCAGTCTTTCCTTGTCGCATTGGGGTATGGCACACGAGGTTTGTACTCTTTACTTACTGGTGTTTGTTCACTATGGTCTTCCTTACTTCTGCTTTTACTTGCCTAGGTTTCAGTTCAGGTTCCACTAACCCTTCCTTGTCTTGGATGGTAATTGTGTTGAGTTGTTCCCTTAGGTTAGATTCAGTATTACTCGGCAGGCTACTTTATGGTCCTTCAGATATTAATTTGGCGAGCTGTCCTATCTGAGTTTCGACCCTTGGATCGATGCTTGTTGATTCTTAAGTGCTATCTCAGTATTCTGAAAATGAGTTTCTGACGCCGAGATGACACCGAGATGAATTTTGTTAGCATCTCCTCAAGGTTCAGCTTTTTCTCTTGTTGGTAAGGTGTTTGTTGGTAGCCTGGAGGTGGTGGTCTCTGATTCCCTTGGCCTCCCCATGAGAAATTTGGGTGGTTCCTCTAACCTGCATTGTAAGTATTACTATAAGGAATATTTTGAGATTAAGGATTATTACCCACGTAATTTAACTGCTCGTTCTCTATGTTGTGGCCATAGGGTGGGTATTCTGAATTGCTTGACCCACCTCCACTTGCTTCACACTGCATTACTGGGTGAACATGTGAAGAACCAAGAAAATCATCAATTTTTCTATTCAAAAGTTCTACCTAATTAGAGAGCATGGTAACCGAATCGACATTAAAAGTACCGGCTGTTTTCGTTGGCTTTGTCCTCATGACTTGCCACTAATAATTATTTAGTGACATCTCTTCTATAAAATCATAAGCATCCTCAGGTGTCTTATTATTGATAGTTCCACCAGCAGCTGCGTCAATCATCTGTCTAGTCGAAGGATTCAAGACATTTTGAAACGTTTGAACCTATAGCCAGAGTGTTAACCTATGGTGAGGGCATCTTCTCAAAAGGTCCTTGTATCTCTCATATGCATCGTAAAGTGTTTCTAAATCCATCTGCACAAAAGAAAAGATATCATTACATAATTTAGTCGTTTTAGCCGGTGGAAAATATTTTAATAAAAACTTTTCGGTCATTTGTTCCCAAGTAGTGATTGACCCTCGTGGTAACGAGTTCAACCACTGTTTAGCTTTTTTCCTCAATGAAAAGAGAAATAACCGAAGACGAATGGCATCATAAGAAATGCCATTGATTTTAAATGTATCGTAAAACTCTAGAAAGTTTGCCAAGTGAGCGTTGGGATCCTCGTCTTGCAAACCATCAAGCTGAACAAATTGCTGTATCATTTGAATTGTGTTAGGTTTCAATTCAAAATTATTTGCAGCAATAGCAGGCCTAACTATGCTTGATTCATTTCTTGTTAAAGAAGGTTTAGCATAATCATACATAGTACGCAGAGCAGGATTCTAATTAGCAGAAATCGTAGGAGGTAGCGAATTTTCTTGGTTTTCAGCCATCTCCTCGGTTGTGGTGTGAATATCGTCCTCTGGCTCTTCCTCTGTGTATCTTAAGCTTCACCTTATTTCTCTTCGGTTTCTGCAAACTGTGTGATCGATCTTTCTATTGAAAAGTAATGGTTCTGACGGGTTTCTTCTGGTCATAAGCTAGAAAAACTTGTCAGAAGAAAATAAAAGTTGGAAAAGTGAAATTAAACTAAAAACAAATTGCACTAAAAGTAAATATGGCTAAAGTAATAAAAATCGAATGCTCCTAATATCTTAGTTCCCTAACAACAGTGCCAAAAACTTGATATGTGATACTCATGACAGGTTTTAAAAATTTATAATTAATCGCTCTTGAAACTAACTATTATTACGATGAAGCCAAATGTACCTATCGAACAGTAGTATAGCTTTAGCAAGACCAGATTGTCGAACCCAAAGGAACCAAGAGTACTAGTAATTACTTTCTTTTTATTATCTAGCCTAAAAATTAATGGATTTTTTTATCTAAACTAATTAACTGAACTAAGGGTGCACAGAGAGAAAATTGGGGAAAAGCTTTTGAGAAAACTCGATTGATGAAGACAATACCCAAGGAAAAATCCACCTAGACTTCACTTGTTATGTAACTCTGAATCAGACGATTTATTCATTTCACTTCATCCGTAGAAATCCCTAAGTTATATTATTATCTCTCTCGAGACTAATAACGTTTAACCCTAGGTTAATTAATTGAAATCTCTTTCTAATTAACACCCTAGTGTTGCATTAACTCGATCTATGGACTCCCTTATTAGGCTTCACCCTAATCTGGAAAAATCTTGTCACCCTATCTCTAGGCGTACAATGAACTCCGCTTAATTACAACAAATTTACTCTTAGGCAGAGATTTTTGCTCATCTGAATAAGTGCATTAACTTGAATCAATATCCTCGAATATTAACAAAAGAATTAAGAACACATAATTAAGAACAAGTCCAATATTTATCGTACAATTTAGATAATAATAACAAAATCTGTCTTAGGTATTTGGGGGGTTTAGTTCATAATTATGAAAGAAAACATCTCAAAATAGTAAACATAACAAAACATAAAGAAAACCCAAAACTCCTGAAGGAAATTAAAGGGAGATCTTCAGTCTTGACGATGAATCCAGCTTCTAAGATGGATCAATCAGCTTTTCTTGAGTAATTCCTTGCCTCCTACTCTGTGTTTCCCCTCTAAGTGCCTCCTCAGGTGTTTAAATAGGTTATAGAATGCCTAAGAGCCCACAAAAGTGGCCTTTCTCGAATAGGACTATACTTGGGCTCGGCAGGGACACGCCCGTGTGCGATTGCTTCAGACCGTGGTCAAGGCTGTTAAATAGGCATGAGCGTCTGGTCTACCCATGTAAGTCATGCTTCGATTTTGCCAAATGGATACGACCGTGTGGTTTACCCGTCTGAGGAAGTCTAGGCCGTGTTGATTTCCCATGTTGGTTCATTTTCTCCGTTTTCAGCTCGTTTCTTGCTCTTTTTACTCTCCTGTGCTCAACTAAGTATAAAACATGAAATTAAAGGATTAGGAACATCAAATTCACCAAATCTAAGGAAAAATCATCGATAAATGTGCTAAGCATGGGATAAAAATATGTATAAATTACGGTTTATCACTAAACTTGGAGAAACAACCTAATTCTTTTTTTAATTCTCAAAAATAAACTTTCTCATGCTTGATTCCTTAATTCCTTAAAGTTCAAACAATCAATGCGTAAATGCCTATGTTTTAATTCAAGACATATCAATAAAAATCATAAATTAATCAAAATTCATTCTAATAGTGATATGAGTGAGTTACGTGAGAATAAGACAAAATTCAGGGATTTTTCTGATAATGATATAAATAAATAAACCCCCACACTTATGATGTATATTGTCCTCAATGTACAAAGATAGATTTACTGAGAATTATAAATATAAGATCATAAGATAGGTAGAGAAGTGAAACTTCCTGAATGTTAAATGGAATCTTTGAGTTGGAGTTATGGAGAGTAATCGGACAAGGCAAGTGTGAGATTGGAGGAGGATACTCCGGTGGTGGTAGAGGTTCATTTGTCCATAAGTCCTGCGCCAAAAGAATATTATATCTGGTGGTACCTATGGTCATTGTCAAGCAGGACATAACAGTCGCGGAGAACCTGTTCTAGTGGAGTTGCAAATTCATAAGTAATAGTGAGCTTTGGAGCTCTAAATAACTGCGATAGAATCATTAACTCTTTAGGAAATATAAAGTAGCATGATTACTCATAAAGAAATGGCTGAAAATATAAATTACTTAATATAAATTATAAAACTTAAGGATGAAGTAAAAATAAGATTAAAGAAAAATAAAACAAAAAGTAGTTTTAAAAAGATAAAAGTAAAAACATAAAAATAGTAAATAAAAGTCTTTAAACATCTTCATCGCCAGATGGTTCGTGAGGTGGGGGCGGCGATGAGATGTGAAGGTGCTGACAAATCTGATGTAATGTTGCATCAATGTTATCGAAGCGCTGAAAACATTGCTGCTCGGATCGAGTGAGGCGCTTAGAGATGTCAGAGAGTGAAGCAGCTACATGAACTTGGTGATGAATAGGTGGTGGTTGAGAGGCTGGATCCTCGTGTGGTAAAGGGACATCATCAATAATGTCCTTTGGGACTTCCTACTCGGCTACTAGACTAGGCGATATTGAGGAGGATCAAATCCACGTCGTCGCTCGATCATCCTCATATGCAGCATACTCCAGATGCCCTGTGGGGACATCTGACCGATGAGAGTGAAGGAGGATGCTTGCGTCGCCATGTTGAGAAGACCGAAGTACCGCGCCAGGCGAGTCACATAAGGGCTTATGGAAATGACTCCCGTTCTGTGCCGCCCCGTCTAATGGCAAATGATGAGGGCAATGAAATAGGCAAGGTCAAATACATGCTCATGCGCCATGCTCCATAAAAAGTAGGCATCGTTGGTGTTGACGATGCCAGTGCTCTCTCTCAGCCCTGTCAGGGTGTGGGCTAGGATGGCATGTAAATATCTCAGGGATGGGGTGAGAGCCGATGCCTTGGAGTAGCTGGGGTCATAAGTGGCCGAAGCAGGGACTAGGGCCTTCGAGCAGTTCGAAGGAAAGTAGTGGATGTGGTGATAGAGGCTGTCAAAATTGTTGTCATCCATGAACTCCTCTGTATATAGTCCCAGTGAGACTCCAAACTCAGACACACTCAACTGGTGAACTAAACCGCCGGGATGGAATTGGACCATTCTAGGATCATCAAACTCTGTCACAACAACCCCATCCCTGAGATATTTACATGACATCCTAGCCCACACCCTGACAGGGCTGAGAGCCGATGCCTTAGAGTGACTGGGGTCATAAGTGGCCGAAGCAGGGACTAGGGCCTTCCAGCAGTTTGAAGGAAAGTAGTGGATGTGGTGATGGAGGCTGTCAAAATTGTTGTCATCCATGAACTCCTCTGTATATAGTCCCAGTGCGACTCCGAACTCAGACACACTCAGCTAGCGAACCAAACCGCCGGGATGGAATTGGACCATTTTAGGATCATCAAACGCTGTCACAAAAACTTGAAGGTGGAAGGTCAAGTAGAGTTCGAGTGTGAGCTCGAGGTATGTTGGATCGATGATCTAGAAGAAAAACCCCACGAGTCAATAGTCAGGAGGGCTCGGACAGCATCAACGAGTTGGATCTTCTCGAGTGTAGCCCAATCAATGCATCGGCCTACACCTAGGGGTTGAGCCCATAGTATCTGAAAGAGTTCCTCTTGAGGACCTAGGGGAAACTGTAGGAGTGGGTGCCAGATTTCGGTGGTAGAACCCGAGGAGGATGCTACTCTTTTGCGCTTCTTCGAGGTGGGGACGACAGTCTTCTTGCCTCGTGGATTTAACATGATATACCTACAAGAAGACCTACTAGTATATCCTAATGAATAGAAAAGATAACATATACTAACAAATTTGACAAGAAATTAACCAAGAACTAAACTAACAAATTCAGCCAAAAACTACTAACACTAACAAGACTCAACTGGAAGCAATCAAACTTGATGGCAGAGATGTTATGACAAATGGCATAGTGACATCATAACTAGATTCAACACGAAAAAGATTAATGCAGTTAATAATGGTAAGAAAATGGTATAAAATACGTGAAAAAAATCCTAAGAATGAGGATGATATGATAAGCAATTAGTAGCAAAATGTAACTAATAGGTAAAAATTAAGATTATCATGATAGTAAGCATCAAAAGGAAGTAAAAGAGATGAGAAAGCCGTTAGTGGAGGACCGGTGGCCGGAGGAGCGATGGAACGATTGTGGGATGTGGTTAGGGTCAGCCACGGGCGTGGGTTTTGAGGCTGTGTGATTCTTGCAATGGTGAGAAGAGGGGAAAGTGGAAAGAGAGAAGAAAAAATGGAAGAAGAGTGGAGAGTTTAGGGGTGGCCAGTCGGTGGGAGGGGAGAGATTTCGACGGCTAGGGTTAGGGTTTTGGGGAAGGGGATGATTAATAGTGGGGGGTTTATATAGATATTGGGGCACACGACCGTGGGGCACACCCGTGCGCCCTTATTTCAGCCCGTGTGTTCGTGATTTTCAAATTTGGGCGCGTCTAAAATTCGTCCCACGCCCGTGTTCTTTGGGGGTGTTGGTACACAAGGCCACGCCGTACGGCCATGTCCTGCTTCATTCGCTTCTCTGACACCTGCCCGTGTTGTTTTGACAGTACCGACCACGACTGATGGGCACGGGCGTGTTGCCCACCCGTGTTAATTTGGGAGTTTCGACCACAGTTTATAGACATGGGCATGTCGCATGCCCATGTTTATTTAACCGAACTGACCATGGTCACATCGGATGGCGTGGCAATGTGTTGAATCCTATGTTGGGGAAAATAATTTGCTCTGTTTTCACACGACCATATCACACGGCCATGTCGCCTCCCGTGGTATGAGCACGGCCTAAGGCACAGCAGTGTGCCTGGCCGTTTGGATTTGAAAAACTTGTGTTCAAGGACTCAGTTAATGATTTAGATGTTAAAAACTAAAATTTAAAGAAATCAACACTGTTAGTGCTCAGGTTGCGTCCAGAGAAGCGCTTATTTATAGTCTAAGCTCTACTAACCTCAATTTCATGTGATTACGATGGATTGAGGAGTTGAAACTCCTCACTTCTGCTATTAATTTTATCAAAATAAGGTTTTAGTCAGATACTATTTACCTTAAACGTGTCAAATTTAGAATGAGTTACATTGACTGAACCGTATGGGAAAATGTTGAGTACCGTAAAAGGGATTGCTCCATTTGGTTCAGAAGTGGTAATACGAGGGTCTGCTGCATCTAATTGTACTTTGTCTCCAACCTTAAGTTGAAACATTGTGCCTGTCATAGCGTGGTTTTGGTTTATTATATGTTCTTGGTTTCTGTGTCTGCCATTCATCTAGTTCCTCGATTTGTAGCCTTCGTTCTTCATAGATGGGTCCTTTCTTGTTACTTGAACATGGCTCATGTATACTCTTCGAACGTGTTTCCTGCAAAGAAGTTTACACCACATGATCAGTATTAGTAGCATAACTTATATAACCACCCTTGATATCCGATGTGTTCCTCGAATTACGAGCTTGAAGAGTGATTGTTTCATCACCCATACGAAGTGTGAGTTCACCTGTACCAACATCAATAATAATTCTAACAGTTGCTAAGAAGGGTCTTCCTAAAATTAAAGGCACGTCACTATCTTCTTCTATGTCTAGAACAACAAAATCATTTGGGAATATAAATTTGTCAATTTTAACAAGTACATCTTCAATAATACCCCTAGGAATCCTAATGGTTTAATCAGCTAATTGAATGTCATCCTAGTTTGTTTGGGTTTCCCAAGACCGAGTTGTTTAAACATTTTATAAGGCATAACATTAATGCTTGCCCCTAAATTAGCCAATGCATTATTTACGTTTAAACTACCAATTAAACAAGGAATCGTAAAACTCCCTGGATCTTTCAATTTGTTGGGTAGCTTATTCTGTAGAATGGTTGAGCAAACTGCGTTCAACTCTACATGCAACGCCTCATCTAACTTCTGGTTATTTGCTAAAAGCTCCTTTAAAAATTTAACTGCGTTTGGCATCTGCGAAGGAGCTTCAATAAACGGTAAGTTAATGTGTAATTTCTTTAATAATTTAAGGAATTTATTGAATTGGTCATCCGTGTGGTCTTTCCTTGTCGTACTGGGGTATCACACACGAGGTTTGTACTCTCAACTTACCGGTTTCCACTCATTGTGGTCTACCTCACCTTTACCTTTATTTACCACAATTCCTTGCCTAGGTTCTCGTTCAGGTTCAACTAACCCTTCATTATCTTGAATGGTAATCGCATTGAGCTGTTCCATTGGGTTAGATTCAGTGTTACTCGGCAAGCTACCTTGTGGTCAATCAGAAATCAGTTTGGCGAGTTGGCCTATCTGGGTTTCGAGCCCCTGAATTGATGCTTGTTGATTCTTAACTGTTGTTTCGGTATTCTAAAAGTGAGTCTCTGACATCGAGATAAATTTCATTAGCATCTTCTCAAGGTTCGGCTTCTTTTCTTACTGGTAAAATGGTTGTTGAAAACCTGGGGGATGTTGTGGCCTTTGATTTCCTTGACCACCCCATGAGAAATTGGGATGGTTCCTCCAACTTGCATTATAAGTATTACTATATGAGTTATTTTGAGGTCTAGAATTATTGTTACCCATATATTGAACTTGTTCCTCCTTGATGCTAGGGTTGAAGGATTGATATTCTGTGTGTACTCCTCATTCATTTGAATCGCACCTCATCATTAGATGTACCTGAGTAGAACCATACAAACCGTCAATCTTTTTATTTAGCAGTTCTACCTGGTTAGATAGCATAGTAACCGCGTCGAGGTTGAAAACACCGACTGCTTTTGTTGGCTTTGTTCTCATGACTTGCCACTGATAGTTATTCAGTGACATCTCTTCAATAAATTCATAAGCCCCTTCTGCTGTTTTGTTGTTTAAAGTTCCACCGACGGCTGCGTCTATTAGTTGTCTTGTTGATGTGTTCACACCATTATAAAAAGTCTACACTTGTAACCATAAAGGTAACCCATGGTGAGGACACCTTCTTAATAGGTCCTTGTATCTCTCCCATGCATCATAGTGTGTTTCTAGATCCATCTGCACAAAAGAAGAGATATCATTCCTCAACTTAGCCATTTTAGCTGGTGGAAAATATTTAAGTGAAAATTTATCGGTCATTTGTTCCCAACTAGTGATTGACCCACGTGGTAACGATTCAACCACTGTTTAGATTTGTTCATCAACAAAAAGGGAAACAACCGAAGGCGAATAGCATCATTAGAAACGCTATTGATCTTAAAAGTGTCTCAAAATTCTAGGAAATTCGCCTAATGAGCGTTTGGATCCTCGTCCTGCCATCAAACTGAACAAACTATTGTATCATTTGAATTGTGTTAGGTTTCAGTTCAAAATTACTTGCAGCAACAGCAGATCTAACTATACTCGATTCGGCTCCTGTTACAGTAGATTTAGCATAATCATACATAGTGCGCGGAGTAGGATTTTGATTTACTGGATCAGCAGCAATTGCAAGAGGTAGCGGGTTTTCCTGATTTTCAACCATCTCCTCGGTTGTGGTGGAAATATCGTCCTCTTCCTCTTCTTCTATGTATCTTAGGCTTCGCCTTATTTCTCTTCGGTTTTTGTGAACTGTGCGATCGATCTCACTATCAAAAAGTAATGGTCCCGACGGGTTTCTTCTAGTCATAAACTATAAAAATCTGTCAGAAGGAAAAAGAAAATTTAGTAAAATTAACAAAACTAAAATAAAATTCAAAATGCAATAAATGGCTAAAGTAATAAAAATTGAGTGTTTTTAATATTTTACTTCCCCGAAAACGGCGCCAAAAACATGATGTGCATAATAAGTTTTATATTTATGAATGATCGTACTTGAGAACAACTAATACCACGATAAAGGCAAGCGCACCTATTGAACAATAGTATAGCTTATAGCAAGACCGGGATGTCAAACCCACAGGAACTAAAAGTACTAGTATTAACCTTCTTTTAATTATCTAGCCTAATAATAAGAGGATTTGTTTTATCTAAACTAATTAACTAAACTAAGAATGCACAGGAAGAAAATTGGGGAAATACTTTTGGGAAAACTGATTGATTTGGACAATGCCCAAGGGAAAAATCCACCTAGACTTCACTTGTTATTTAACTCTAAATTAGACAATTTATTCACTTGACTTGATCCGTAGAAACCCCTAAGTTATATTATTATCTCTCTCGAGACTAACAATGTCTAACCCTAGGTTTATTAATTGAAATCTCTTTCTAATTAAAACCCCTAGTGTTGCATTAACTCGATCTATGGATTCCATTATTAGGTTTCACCCTACTCCAGCAAAATCATGTCACCCTATCTAAGGGTGCAATTGACTCCGCTTAATTATGCTAGATCTACACTTAGACAAGGACTTTTGCTCCTCTGGATAAGTACGTCAATACTTGAATCAATATCCTGGAATATTAAAGTAAGAATTAAGAACTCATAATTAAGAACAAGTCAAATATTTATCATATAATTCAGAAAATAATAACAAGATCCGTCTTAGGTTTCATTCCCCTTAGGTATTTAGGGTATTTAGTTCATAAGTGTAAAAGAAAACATCTCATAAGAATAATGACAACAAAACATAAAGAATCCCAAGAACCCCTGAAGGAAATTGAAGGGAGATCTTCAGTCTTGTAGGAGAATCCGGCTTCTGAGATGGATCAATCGACTTTCTTTGAGTAATTCCTTGCCTCTTACTTCGTCTGTCCTCTCTAGGTACCTCCTGAGGTGGTTATATAGGATTTAGAATGCTTCAAAACCCTCAATAGTGGCCTTTTCCGTATAAAACTAGGCTTGGGCTCGATAGGGACATGCCCGTGTGGTGTGGCTTAGGCCGTATTGCAATCTATTAAATGGACATGGGCATGTGAACTACCCGTGTGAGAAATTCTAGGCTGTGTTGATTTCCCACGTTGACCATTTTCTCAATTTTTGGCCCGTTTCTCGCTCTTTTTACTCTCCTATGCTCACCTACGTATAAAACATGAAATTAAAGGATTAGAAGCATCAAATTCCACAAATCTGATGATAATTCATCCAAAAATATGCTAAGCATGGGATAAAAATATGTCTAAATTACGACTTATCAATTCCAAAACCCATTACAATAACTAACCATCTCGGGTTTGATTTCCAGTGACAATGGTCGTTCACTTGTCATCTATGACGGTGACTTTTACTATAATAAATTACCATCTCGGTTTCCCTATTTTGATGAATGGCTTGATTTTGATGGTGTTTTAAGCTACCGTATAATCTTGTCTAGTTTAGATGACATTACCACCTACTTCGTGCAATACTGGCTCTCGGTGTGGTCTTAATTTTCCACTGTCTCCTAAGGAACTCCTCCACCCGATTTCAGGTAATTATGCATATAAACTTAGTGTGTTTTATGATTTTTATCATCATTTGATGCTACATTCAATATTTTATACTTAGCATTATATGGCATGTGTTCACGCATACATTTATATCAACATCACATATACACATATAATTTGTACGAGTAAACAAAAAAATAATGGCATATGTATAGGATTTGTATGTGAATTTATAGGCCTAGTTATTTAGCACATGTATAGGTTTGCATTAAAGGCTTGCGAGTGCAGGGTTCGCACCTGGGGTTAGCAAGTTAGGGTTCACATATCTTTTTACAGAGGTTCGTATATATATACAAGGATCGCATGTTGCTAATCATATGAGTTCGCATAAAGGCATAAATGGGGTTCACATACTGCTAGCATATGAGTTCGTATAATAGACATATATATAGGGTTGCATGTGATACTATACAGTTTCACCTATTGTAATAGGAATGGTTCATAAGTTTTAGCATGTAAAGGGGGTTCGCATATCACATATATAGAGTTTGTATGCAATAGTGGGGCTCACATATGATACCATATAATTGACTAGCTCTTAGTAGTGGCTTATATGTAAATATGTTGCTACCATGTATTACTATATAGGGTTCGCATGTAAGAACCTAGGGTTCACTTATTAATCATATAAGGCTTGTATGGATATTCTCTAGGTTCGCCAAGGGAATCCTATATGGTTATGCTATGGGTTCGTATAACAAGGCTTGCACATATAAGTTCACCTATATTAGGGTTTGCACGACAGGGCTGGCCTATACTAGGGTTTGCAGGACAAGGGCTCGCACGGCAGGGCTGGCCTATACTAGGGTTCGTATGATAGTGTCTCACACAACAGGGATTCTTCTAGAGGTCGTACATGCTAGTTCTCTATTTCTTAGAATTCATTTATTCCAAAAGATTTAGGTTTAGATCCCACACCTATTTTGAAGGCTTAAATACCTTTAGTTTGGAAAGAGATTAAAGATCCATTTGAGGGAAGGAAATAAAAATATTTTAGTTGAATGCCCACTAAGGTGTTTGAACTTCGGACCTATGAGTAGGCTAAAACCTTACAATTTGAACCCACAGGCTTATTCTTATTGGTTTTCTAACAAAAAAATAATTTTAAGCAATTCTAATTCCCTTACCTAATTTTTAAAGAAAATAGATAGCAATCTAAATTTTTTATCCTATTTCTTCTAGACCCACTTTTGAGATATGACAAATCTCCCTCCCTTAAGAAAATCCATCCTCGAATTTCACTTACTTGGATTGTATAGGCAAAGATATTGTTGGCGAATCAACTCCTCGGGTTCTCATGTTGCTTCTTTGGTTCCATGGTCTTTCCACAAAACCTTAACTATAGGAATTTGTTTATTTCTAAGATTTTTAACCTCCATATCTATATACTGATTGGTTCTTCATTGAAAGATAAATTTGGTCAGAGCTTGATCTCTTCAATAGGGATGATATGGGAAGGATCAGAATGACAGTGTTGCAACGTCGACACATGGAACACGATATGGATTCAATCTAACTCTGGAGGTAACTCAAGTTAATAAGCTATTGGGCTGATTCACCTTTTTACTTTGTAGGGAACGATAAAACGAGGACTCAATTTTCCTTTCCTTCTGAACCTTAGAACATTTTTCCTTGGTGAAACTTTTAAAATGACTTATTCACCTACATGAAATTTGATTTCTCTTCTCTTTGAGTCTGCATATGATTTTTGTATCTAAGGCTGTTTTTAATCTTTCTTGAATTAATCAAATTTTATTTACAATTTCTTAAACTAATTTTGGACCCAACATTCTCCTTTCTTTTAATTCCATCCGACATGGTGGCGTGTGACATTTTCTTCCATAAAGTGCCTCATAAGGTGCCATCTTTATGCTTGCTTGATAACTATTGATGTAAGCAAACTGGACGAATGGTAGAAATTCCTCCCAACTACCTCATAAGTCAATCACACAGCTTCTCAACATGTCTTCTAAGATTTGAATTGTTCTTTCAGATTTTTCGTCGGTTTGTGGGTGGAAAGTTATGCTAAAGTCTCATTCCTAATGCTTCATGCAATTTCTTCCAAAACCTCATAGTGAATCGAGGGTCTCAATTGGATATAATCGATATCGGTACTCTATGTAACAACAATCTCCGCAATGTACAACTTTGCTAATTTTTCTAAGGGGTAATTAGTTGAACAGGGATGAAGTGGGCTGATTTGGTGAGTCGGTCCACTATCACCCATACTAAGTTCTTTTTTGAGAGAGTTAGAGGTAACTCACTTACAGAATCCATTGTTATCCTCTCCCACTTTAATTGTGGAATCAAAATTGGTTGAAGTAACTCTAATGGAAGGCATGAGGAGGGTGAGTAAACTGGCTTAAACCATTTCAATCATTTTTAGGCATCCAAAACATCATCAACTCATGCACATTTCATACCATAATAACACTAGCCGATTCAATACACATTCACTACTCTAATCATATTGATTTTTCATATGCCAAATTCATCATTCCATCCAATTTCAATATACATTTATTCATCCTTCAAAATAACTAACTCAAATATAAAAATAACACTAATTCAATACCTTAATCTCATACGATACTATGCCAATTCACAATCCATTCAATACCATGAACATTTCACCATTTGTCCAACCATCAAAACAACTACAACAATTTGACAAAATTCACAAAGCATACCATACACATCACATAGCATATATATAAACACATTATATAAGCAAAATTCACATCCCACAACTTTACCATATACAAGCCAAATCACATGGCTATAATTCCATAACACAAAATATACCATAATAACACTAGCCTATACATGCCATATACCATAGTTACAAGGCTTCAAAAGTACCAACTAAGTAATCGATAGTGTGATGATGTTTCCCGATGATCCTCAAGTCTGAGCTAGCTTTGATAATCTAATAAACAGAGAAAATACACACGAAGTAAGCTTTTAAAAACTTAGAAAGTTCGTAAGTAAATAACTCAATTCATCAAATAAATGTAATTTAACTATTTTCACATTAACAAATCAAAATCACATTAACCACAAATCTTTCTCATGTCTCAAAACATGATCAAATACCATCTCATTGAACTTTCTCAATCTATTACTCGAGTAGGTTCCGTACGTACCTATATCACCTCGTATTAACCTCTTTCTCAAACACATCACTTATTTTACTAGTTAAATGTAACAGCCCGGTTTAGACCCTATTCGAAACTGTGGTTTTGGGACCATGATTCTGACTCAGAAACATATTTTAAAATTATTTTGTGTTTATTATGTGTGAATTTATATATGTGAAATTTTCGTGTTTTAACTTTGCCGTTTGAGTGCTGATTTAATAAAAAGGCCTTAATCGCGTAAAATGAAAATTTGGTGGTTAAATGTGAAAGGTCCAAATTGTGGTTGTCTTTTAAAATGGAGATATTTATAATGCCATTATACCCTTGAATTTTAGCATGGACAAATTCGGCCATTAGTTAAAGGAATGGGAATTATATTATAAAGGCTAAATTTGTAAATTATATAAAAATATGTATTAAATAAAACATGAAATTAAAAGCCATTGTTCATATTTTATTTTCATGATCAAACATCAAAATAAGAAAGAAAAAATAAGGTTTCAAAGGTTCGACCATTGTCAAGCTTAATCAAGGTATGTAACTAGCTCGTTTTTGATAATTTTTACGTTTTTGAGATCGTTGTAGTGTAATGTACAAAGCCCATCTTGAATTTTTTATTTTGATGAATATTTTGAATTATGCCATTCATGAATATTTGAGATTTGTGATGATAGTTGATGAAATATGAAAGATATGTTTTAGATTAAAATGTTTTGTATTGGAATTTTTAATGATTTTGAGTAATTAGGACTAAATTGCAAAAATAATAAATTGAGGGACTAAAATGTGAAATAAATAAAATGTATGGACTTGTATGAACGCATGGAACATTCTCCCTAAGCATGATATATTGAAATTTTGCACATTTTGTGTTTTGTAAAATTTGGACTAAATTGTAAAAAGTATAAAATGTTAGGGGTAAAATTATAATTCTTCCATTAATGTTTTTTTGGACTAAATTGAGTGAAATTTTGTTTGAATGAGTTTAATTTGAATATGTTTAGATTAAGAACCAAAGAAATTGGATTTGGATCGGGGCAAAACTAAAGTTGTCGATTAGTAGTCCCGTTCCAATTTTCATCGTCCGAGGTAAGTTTATGAGCAAATAGATATTGTTAATTTTAATTATGTACAAGTTTATATGATGAAATTAAATTATGTGAAATTAATGTGTGAAACTCGAATGTACATATGCATGGAAACAAAGTTTACGAGTTCGATTCGATCGAATTACAACGTTTGAAAGTCCCGTACGAACCTTAGGAATAGCTAGGAGACATATGTCATGAAATAGGATTTTCGATATGTTTTCTCGTGTAAGACCACATCTGGGACGTTGGAACCGATCTGTGATTACGTGTAAGACTATGTTTGGGACATCGACATCGTATTTGATTCATGTAAGACCCTGTCTGGGATAGTGGCATCGATAAGAGATAGCATGTAAAAGCACGTATAGCATGTTGGCCTTGTTTGATATATGTGATTATCCGAGTATCCTATTCAATTTTTAATGGTTCAACCAGAAATGATAATTTATGAACGAAGGTGTGAAACAAGCTAAAATGATCAGGTATGAGTTAGTTGATTACCTATTCGAAAATAAGGTAAGTTGGCCATTTGATATATAATGCAAATCATATAAGTTATTAATGTGAACATATGTGCACTTGTAAAATATATTTGGCTATATGTTATGTATATGCAGGTGCTGTTATATTTTGATTCTTGATTATATGTATACATGTAACACCCCTAACCCATATCCATCGCCGAACTAGGGTTAAACGGCATTACCAAACATATCTAAACACTTCGCATTCATTTCATAAACATCATAGCATCATAGTCAAACATCAACATGAGTCCCTTTCTTAGGTCAATGAGATCTTAAAAATGCATTAGGAAGAGGTCGGAACAAAACGAACATGTTCACAACATTCAATACTTAGGAAATTTTTCTATTCTGTTAAGGTCACACGCTCGTGTGACCAGACCGTCTGCCTTACACGGGTATCAGAAACACCCATGTGAACCAGCCATGCCAAATCAGGGTAACCATACTGACTTTCACCCACGGCCAATAGGCACGCTTGTGTGCAAGGCCGTGTGATATTTAGCTAGCTACTGACTTTAGCCCACGGCCATATGACACGTCCGTGTGTCAAGGCCATGTGATTCCTAATAGAATACTGTTTTTCTTACACGGCCACAAGACACGCCCGTGTCCAATGACCGTGTGGCACAATGCATGTAACAGTCCAATTTTTAGTGGCGTCAAAAATAGTGATTTGGGGATCACTAAATTCGACAAGTAAGTTTGAAAATTTAATAACTTAATACCTATGAGTCAAGTGTGATTATAGAAGTATTTTTTTAATTAGTGAATTTTGTGATTTAAAAGAATTAATTAGGTAAATCAGGTTGAAAACGAGGTACCGAGACCTCAAATTCATAAACCAAGCCATAAATATTTTTATAAATATTTATGGAGTGTTATTAAGTTAGTATTAGAGTTTCGTTAGAAAATTTTAACGTTTGGTTAGTCAATTAATTAAAAAGGACTAAATTGAAAATATTGCAAAATTTGGTGTAATGATTAAATAGCTTAAGTGACTAATAAGGAGGGATTTAAAAGGTAATTAGACTCAAATTATATGGGCTGGACGGTTTGGGCAAGAAAATGGCAAAAAAAGCAAGGAGAAACAAGGGCAAAATTGGAAATTTTGCAAATTAAACATATAAAATAAAGACAAAATTGAAAAATCTAGAGATATCATCATTTTTCTTCAGAAAAAACGGCATGGGAGGTCAGGAAGTTGTTGGTTTTTCATATGTTGGCATATGTAGTTCAATTTTTACTTTTCTTAGTAATTTTTATGTTTTTGTGACTTTTAGAATTAGGTCCAACTATCTAATTCATTAGTTTTTCATTTTATGGGTTACTTTAAAAGTTACCATGAATAAGTGATGTATGATTATGGTGAATTATTATGGAATTTAAGATCTTATTTTATTATATGATGGTTTTATTAAGTAATTTTGATAGAAATTGATTTTAGGACCTAATTGTGAAAAAGTTATGAATTAAGGTTTGGTGCTGAAATTTTGATTTTCGAAGGTTTTGTAGTAGCTTAGAATGAATAAATAAAGTGTTAATTGAGAAAAAATAGCTTAATTGATGGGTTAATTGAGCAGGGACTAAATTATAAAAACTATAAAAATTTGGGGCAAAAGTGTAATTTTAGGAATTAAAGGGTATAAACTGTGAAGTAGAGTAAAATTGAAATGGATGCTAATAAATGAATGATTTTACAATTATAGATGAAGAACCCGAAGTGAATTGTGGAAAAGAGAAAATAGTCGATTAGTCCCTGAACTTGTATAACTTTTGCGAATTTGCCTAGGTAAGTTCATATGGCTGAATTTAATGTTTTTGATATGAAAATTTCATGAATGATATAGTATATTATTGCATATGAATGCCATTAAACTGTGATAGTTGTAAAATGATATTTGAATAAAAGTACAAATTAAGTGGAACAACAGATTTGAGTACTTTCGTTTAGTGGCTAAGATGAATTGACGGAAAATACCATGGTTGGACCATGGTAACATGTGATATGTGATTTTCGTATAAGACCATAGCTGGGCTATGGCATCGTGGAGATGTGATTATGTGTTTTCGAAGAAGACCATATCTAGGATATCGCATCGGTGTGATATATGCTACTATATAAGACCATATCTGGGATATGGCATCAGTGTGATATGTGATCCATGTAAGACCATGGCTGGGATATGGCTTCGGTGTGTAATATGTGACTATGTGCAAGACCATAGTTTTACTATGGCATTGTGATAACGAAGTACTCAATTTCGTAATCGTTCCCTAATTTGACTATGAAAGTAAATGAGAAATGGGCCCAAAAGATCAAGAACTGGTGAATAGTGAATTGAAATCAATCAAATGAGTTTATTAGTGATTTTGTGTTTTAAAGGAAGATTTAGTGAAATTAAATATTATATGATTATGTGCAATGTTCGGTAAGATTTATTTTTCTATGCCTATGAGTTTACTAAGCTTTCATACACTTACTCTTGTGTGTTAAATGTTCTTTGTAGATTGACGTTAAATCGGTGGATCGGATCAACACATCAGGGCACACTATCCAGAAAACTTCGGTAAATTTTATTATGCATCTTAAGGTTTATATGGCATGTATAGGGTTTAATTGAAAGGAAGTGAAGGTGTTATAAACTTAGTTATCAACATTTTTCACTAAAATAGTTTTGGATAGCAGCAGTAGTCCAAATTTGAAAAATCACAAAAAATTGTGAAAATAGAATTAGAGGTTTAATAAAATACTAAATTAAATCCTATTGGGTCTAGTTTTACATAGAATAAATGGTGTAATCAAAAGAATTTCATATTATGACATATTTGAATTTTTTGAGACAAGGACAGAATGATTTTGGGTTCCCTTATTCTGACTTTGAAAAACCATAAAAAATTGAAGAAAAATAATTAGAGGCTTAAATTTTTAGTATAGAATCCTTAATGAGTCTATTTTCAAAATAAATAAATGATAACATTATCTAAATTTTGTATGGAGAAATAATTAATCTTTAGTGAAGAGGGGTCGGAACTGTCTGACAGCAAAATAGGGGTGACTTTGAAGAATAAAATGTACCTATTGGATAAACCAAAAATTCTGAAATTTTTATGCTAAGAATATATATGAGTCTAGTTTCAGGGAAAATTAGTGGAACTTAATTTGGATTCTTGTATCTAGAGCTATAAATAATTTAGTGACTATTAGTCGAGAAGATAGATTGACTAGAATATGAGCAAATAGTGGAATTATGTGTAATTATTCTATAAACAACGGTAACATCTTGTAACGCCGTTCTGGAAACGAATGTGGGTTAGGGATGTTACAATGCAGGCTTGGTTTAAGCCATCTTGCCACCCATTATGGGTAAACCTATAATAAGGAAACAAACATATATGTAAAACCCAATCAACCATTCTTTATTCTAAATCATACATCATTCATTCTCATACCAAGAACTCATCAAACCTACCTCTTCTTTATCCAATTAAGACATACCATAGTTGAAAATTAACATCACATATTATAAGCCATTATCAAATATGATTTCAAACACAAATTAGCCAAATCTCATGGCTAACTATATACATCACAACACATATTTCACAACTACTAGCTTATACATGCCATACTTCAAATATTTCATTTTCAAAAGTACCAAAATGAGATTGATAGTGTGGTGATGATCCTCGACTATCCCTGAGCCTTTAGTAGCTACGATAACTGTAAAACAGACAGTAATCACACAGAGTAAGCTTTCAAAAGCTTAGTAAGCTCGTACTCAAAACATTCATAGTATATAAACATAAAATGATAACCTATGAGTATTTGCACAATTTCAATCCATATAACTAAATCAACTCAATGATTCATATACATAACATCAACTATCACTTAGGCATTATACATACCTGAAGCTTCCCATACTTATTCACTTTTGTGCTTACCTCATGATGAATGTTATAAGACTTTCCATAAGTTATTCGCTTTTTTTTACACATCAGCACACTTAGTGCTATAAGGTTAGTTGAAGCTAAATATTTCTGCACACTTAGTGCCATCTCGAATAACCGAGACTAAGTCGGTAGCGCACACTTAGTGCCTCAAGTAGCCGGAGCTAGTTAAATCGCACACTTAGTGCCAAAGATTCCGATTCATCACCATATTATCCAATTCAATTATATACAACTCATGTAGAATAAAGGCATCAAAACTTACTTAACATCACATTTTAAGTACGAACTTACCTCGTACTCGAAATTTGCCGACTCGGACTGTTTATTCTATAGTCTTCGATTTCGCTCGGTCTAAGTCTGAATTTCTCTTTTCTTGATCTAAATTTATTCAAAATTAACCCTTTTATTCACCAAATAATTCAAAACAATCCATATGTACACAATTAGGACATTTTGCAAACTAGCCCTCACATTTTCACATTCGACACTTTAGTCCCTATTTCACAAAATACACATAATTTACATATACACAAGCTTAGCCGAATTCTACTTGTACTCATACTAGTCCACACATTTCATTTATTTCACATTTTAGTCCCTCAAAATAATATTTTCACAATTTAGCCCAAATTACTCAATTTCATCAAAAATCCAAAAACAAAACATTTAAACCCAACATCAAGCTTCCATAATTTATCAACTAACATCACAAAGCTTACATTTTCATCAATGGCACATTTCAAAATAATCACCAAAATCGTAAATTGAAGCATGGGTTCGATAGTATACGAAGCAACGATTACAAAAACATAGAAATTATCAAAAACTGAGCAAAACACATACCTAATTCACCAATTCAAAGTGCCGAGCTTTCTCTTTTCTTTTTCTTTGTATTTTCGGTGGAATAGCATGAACAAATGGCTAATTTCATGCTTTTGTTTTTATTTTAATTACTTAATAAACATTTTTTCCATTTTGCCCTTTTATAAACAATTATAAAACCTTTTAATGAAAGGTTGTTTTAGTCCATTAACATTCCAAATGGACAAATAACAACATAATGACCCATAATTTAGAAAGCCAACTCAAATAGGCACTTTAACATCTAGCACTCAACTTTTACGTTTTATGCGATTAGGTCCTTTTTGCAAATTAAGCACACAAATAGTTAAATTTTCACACGAGATTTTCACACATGTCAATTCACTTATAATAGGCACAAAAAAAAATATAAAAAATATTTTTCTAACTCGAATTTATGGTCCCAAAACCACTATTCCGACTAAGGTCAAAACTGGACTGTTACAATACGTGTGTAAATACATTCGGTTATATAATGATGTTATGCCTTTGAAATTGAATGATACTTGGAATATGTATATAAGTAAAATCGGTTAAGGTAAGGTTATTTATGAAAGCATATGTTAATTATGAAATATTAAACTTGAGATTAAATGTGACTATGATAGTATAACTTGGTTTGGTTAAAATAAGTTGATAATGTCATTTAGTTGTTATTAGCTTATGACTTACTAAGATTTAATAGCTTACTATGTGTTATGTTTGCCTTTGATTATAGATTTCGAGATCTAGTTACGAGCTTGAGGATCATCAGCAAAGTCTATCACACTATCGACTATTTTTGGTATTTGATAAGTTTAAATTTGAACCTATGTCATGTATAGGATAGTTAATATGTTTGATTTTGAAGTTGTGTATATATCATGCCATGTGAAAATGGCTAATATGATATGTGAGTTTATGAAACTTTAGTCAAGTAGATAATTGTTTTATACATGGAAAGTGGTTGTTGATTTTGGATGTGGTTTGTTTGAATCGGCCATGGCATATACATAAGTATGAAATATGTTTGTTATGTTATTCATGATTAAAATGATTAAATTTTGACTAGTATTTAGTAGGAATGGTTTAACTTGGTTGTCGAATGTATTCGGTTAAATGTTGAAATTAGGTAAGGAATATCTTGATTGATGATTCAGTACTTGCACATATAAATATATTTTGGCACATAATGTGGTGATGATATATGCATATATGTTATCCCAAGGTATATATGTGTTGTGGTACTTGATTATGTGTTTCGGTAATGGAGTAAATGATGGATGTTATTGAGTTAAAATATGTAATGTATTAGTTAGAAATGTGTATGCCATATATGTGTGCTTGGTACATGCTCATGGTTTTAAAGTAATGATGTAAATAGATTATGGTTAATCATTTTTGGGAGCTTTTCGTATTAGATATATGTATATACATATATGTATTTTAGTTGTGTCTTAAAATTTGGTTTACTTGGAACTCATGATTTGTACTATGAATTAGTTTAAGTTATTAAACTTAATACAAGGAATATATGTTTGTCATGTTTGTTATAAGTTTCGGTAAAATGGGTAACGTTAAGTATAATGTATATTTGGCGGTAGTACTAAATCATTTTATAAGTGTTTGTGGCATATTTATGTGATAGAATAGTATGATCATGTGTATTTGGTTATGTAAGACTAATTTATGAATGATTTCTGGTATGTGAATGACATGTAATTTAGTTTGTATGTTTTGCTCAATTAATAGTTCATAAAGATATGTTTGATATTTTCCAAGTAAGACAGATTTAATGGCATGTATTGGATATATGAGTTTGAATGTCTTAATGTTTGTATATATAATTTGTTATGAAAGTATTTATTTTAAAATTTGATTATTTGAACATTATAAAGGAGATCTATATATAATTCGTTTAATTGAGTTTATATTATCTTAAAAATGTATAGTCATTAATGACTTCCTTAAGCTATGAATTGTTCGGTAATGCCTTGTAACCCTAATTCGGTGACAAATATGGGTTAGGGGTGTTACATTTGATTTGTATTAGAGCTACAGTTTAGTCGATTCTAGGACTAACGTAGAGCGTGTGAGTCTAGCAATACATGCCATATTATATACTGAGATAGTGTGATGACTTCTGAGCCGTAGCTGTTGATGTGGAGAGTATAGTGCTTGCTCCCGCGCAAGGGATAGCACTGGTTGATTCTCGACCAACCTCGAGTAACCAAGAGAGAGAGCTAAGCAAGCCTGTTACCAAATGATGAACGATTGGTTTACTCAGTATATCTAGATGAATCCGGCTGTACAACAACCTCCACCCTCGATTAATCCTTCTCTGGTACCTGCTATACCTCAAGTGAGTGCTCTGTTGAGATTACATAAGCCACCTATTGATAAAATTAGAAAACATGGGGCTAAAGAATTCAGAGCTACTGTTGATGATGATGGTGAGTGAGATGAATTTTGGCTTGATAATACTATCTGCATGTTTGATAAGCTATCTTGTACTCCGGATGAATGTTTGAAATGTGCCATATCTTTGCTACGAGACACCGCATATCACTGGTGGAATACACTAGTATCGGTGGTTCCTAAAGAACGGGTGACCTGGGACTTCTTTCAGACTGATTTTCATAAGAAATATATCGGTTAGAGATTTATTGACCAGAAGCTTAAAGAATTTCTGGAATTGAAAAAGGGTCGCATGACCGTGATAGATTATGAGCAGAAATTCGTGAGACTCATTCGGTCTGCCCTAGAGTGTGTTTCGACCGAAGCTATAATGTGTAAAACATTTAAAGACGGGTTGAATGAAGACATTAAACTACTAGTTGGCATACTTGAAATAAAAGAGTTCGTAGTACTAGTTGAGCGAGTGTGTAAAGCAGAAGAGCTCCGAAAAGAAAAAAGAAAAGCTAACTTTGAAGCTAGAGATTCACGTAAGAGATCATTGAGTAAGTCATTTCAGTCGGCATCAAAGAAGTTTTGAGATGATTTTAGCCATTCTAAGGCTACTTCTGGTTATTCTAGATGGGATTAGAATAGACCACCTATGAGCTCGAGAGCTGCCTCTGTAGCTAGAGTTGGTAATGTTAAATTGAATCAACCTGAGTGTAAACATTGTGTTGAATGACATCCCGACAGTTTTAGATTGTATGATCAGGCCTGTTTTAAATATGGATCGACGGATCATTTCATTGGTGAATGCCCTGAGTTAGCTGAACAAAATCCAGTATAGAATACGAGATCGGGTAACACTGAAACTTGAGGTAGACCACCTAGAAATATGGGTAATGTGAGTAGCAGTCAGAGAGGGACTAAAGATACAGTAGTTAGATTCGAGGCTCGTGCACCTACCAGAGCCTATCCTATACGTGCATGCGATGAGGCTTCACCCTATGATGTTATTACTGGTACATTCATTCTCTATGATACTAGTGTATTTGCATTGATTGATCCTGGTTTGACTCATTCTTATGTGTGTGAGACCCTAGTATTCAATAAGACTTTGCGTGTTGAGTCTACTGAGTTTGTGATTAGAGTATCGAACCCTTTATGCCGATGTGTTATGGTTGATAAAGTGTGTAAGAGTTATCCTTTGATGATTCGAGATTCATGTTTTCCGGCTGATTTGATATTGTTACCATTTGATGAGTTTGATATAATTCTGGGTATGGACTGGTTGACTTTGCATGATGTTGTAGTCAACTACAAAAGAAAAGACTAGATTTTACGATGCCAGAATGATGAGATTACCTGGATAGAATCTAATGACCTGAATGGTTTACCAGTGGTGATATCTTCAATGTTAGCTCAGAAGTATGTGCGAAAGGGTTGTGAAGCTTACTTTGTAACACCCCAAACCCAACCCAGATGTTATGGCCGAATCTGACGTGTTACATTGAACTGTTTTAGCGAAAGTTGTGTTTTCATTGAAAACCCTTCTTAAACAAAAGAAACCTTAATTAACTTAAAAATAAGCACACCTTTCAATTTCGAAAGCCTTGTTTAAAACATTTGATTTAAGAAAATTTATCATTTAAAATTTAAGTTGCGGAAAGTTAGAAAACATACTATAATTTAGGAACCCATGTTCAACTTCTCGTAATTAAAATGAAAATAACAATAATTCAAGTATTAATAGCATATTAAAAACCTTATTACAATTTGGTTTGAAACATACTTAATAAAATAAAACTTATAAGCTTAAAAAAAAGGTCCAAATTTGTCTTGCTAGCTAGCCACCTAGAGTCCCAGCAAACATCGAACCGTCTACTGAGCATCACCTAAAAATAAAATAAAAGAGGGGGTGAGTTTTCGCAAACCCAGTGTGTACAACCCTCGATGGGAAACAAGCATTCAAAAATCATCCTACATAAAGATGCAATGCAATCCCATTCAAATTATCAATCCGCTACACACCAGCTCCGTCCCCCATCACACCATATGGGGATATAAATGTCGACCCACCCAACCCACACACCAATGGTAGCCCGGTTGCGAAACTACCTTCATTTACATATTGGGCTTTAAAAGCCGTCGGTGGATCCATAATTGTCAGGCAACCATGTGATCCTCATATACTATCTCCAGTCGATAGTTCCCACCATATACAACCTAAGCAGAACATCATATGTATGCATGTCACATCCACAAAGCTTACATTCAACACCTAGGGGTTTTAGGTCATTTTTGCCCTTAGGGGTATTTTGATAATTTTCCTTTATTATGGTTTTCACTTACCTTGGCCCATAAACAAGTCCTGCGAGCTAAGATGAATGAATTCTATGCACCAGGTAGGATTCTAGAGAAGAGGATGTGGGTCATTAAGACCGCTTAAGCACCAAGCTCTTCCTAGATCCAATCCTAGACATGCATATACCCATTGCCACACCTTAACCCTATGACTTGTCCATGCTCTCAATTAATTAATTAAGTTTTATGTAATCATCATATACTAGGCCTAATACCTCTACATACATGCATATGGCCCATTAGGCCCAATCTTATTCAAATAGCCCATCTGGCCCAGTTCATATTCTTTTGGCCCACTAGGCCCAATTCCCATTCATATGGCCCATTAGGCCCAAATCATATTATATTCATGCTCACATACAAATTTTCTAACACATAGCATCATTTATCAATATTTGCCTGTTATGGGCCCAACACCCATTAGGCCCATTTAGCCCATTCTGACCCATTTGGCCAATTCTCAACCCAAGTCCACAGAATCGCCCGTGGGCCTCAAGCAACCTATCGGTTTCCTCTCCATGAGTGTTCGCGCACTTGTGTGACTACGGTAGCCCAACTTTCGACTTTTCAGCATTTTGGCTTTTCAGCTTTTTAGCTTTTCGGCTTTTCGGCATTTCAACTTTTTCCGATTCATTGTGTGTGTGCAGTGTATGTACACACCTGGTAGGAAAGCGTGCTGCGATTTCCTTAGCCCAAACCTACAATCGATATCACTTAAAGATTAATCTCACATACTTATCGAATACTTTACCAAAAGTCGGAATCTCACCTTAACCTTACCTTGTGCAATAAGTATAACAGCCCCTTCACTAACCATGATCAACTCCTAGATCTACACCAATCATAACTATTAAAACCAGAATAATAGGTGACTCGTATCCAACATAAGCCCCCTTACCTTACTATGGCTATTCGGCCAACTTTAGCCAATGGATAAGGAATACTTACCAAAATCGCAACACTTAAGGAGCAATTCGGTAATGAGCTAAGATCCGAGATCTGATACTAATTCCCTACCATATTTGGTTAGAAAGAGTGAGGGACAATATTCGATACTTAACAAAGAAATCAATTGGAAGAATAATACTTACACTAGATTTGACCGAAGTAGGAGTAGTGATTGCACCAAAGGTATTCGGCCAAATAGGTTTGACCCTTTATGATTTTGTATGACAAAAGAAGGCTATTTGGCTCCAAGGAAAAAGAAAGAAAAGTTAGCAATGAGGTAGAGGAATAATAGAATTCGGCACAAGGAAGAAGAAAAAGAAAAGAAAGGCAGAGGGTTTTCGGCTTTTAGAGAAAAGAGTTTCTGGTAACGGGGTGAAGGAAATTTGGCATTAGCTTCATACCCTAGCATTCTGCCCCTATTTATAAGCCTTATAGCCGAATTCTCCCATGCCCAATTCCCCATTCGGCTCCATCACTTCTCCCTTGTCATCTCCTCATTTTTCTCCCTAATAATCCCTTGATCCTTTCCTTAATTTTTTCTTCTGAACACTCCCCTTAGAGTCTATCTTCACGCCACTTCCATCCTTCTAGAAGGCCAAAATTAAACTTCTAAAAATATTAAACTAGGATTTGAAACTTGGACCTCCTTGCTAGCTATTAAGGCCACCTCCCTACACTCTAAGTGGCCTCACTAAGCCACTCTTCTACAAGGCTTTTTGATGCTATTTTCCCCTATCTTTATTTAGAAGCCCAACTACTTGCCAACCCTGATTCTTTTAATAATTGAACTATAATTTCATTTACCCCTTAATTCGAACTTAAACCTTGACCAAGACCTTCCTTTGCATAATTAACACTTAATCGGAATTATTAAGCACAAAAAGATAAAATTCAAGATTTTGAGATTTTTGGATTTTTGGATTTTTAGGGCGTTACATACTTTGCATATGTTCTAGATAGTAAAGTGGCTGAAAGAAAGATCGAATCAGTATGAATTGTGTATGAGTATCCAAATGTGTTTTCTGAAGAATTGTTGGGTTCGCCACCCATTCGAGAAGTAGAGTTTGGTATTGAGTTAGTACCAGGGACGACTCTGATATCGATAGCTCCGTACAAAATATCACCTACTGAACTAAAATAATTGAAAACTCAGTTGCAATAATTGACAGATAGAGGTTTCACGAGATCAAATTTTTCTCCCTGGGGTGCACCAGTCTTATTTGTGAAAAAAGAAAGATGGAACTATGATAATGTGTATCGACTATAGACAGCTCAATAAGGTAACTATAAAGAATAAATATCCATTGCCACGGATTGACGACCTGTTTGATCAACATAAAGGGCCTATAGTGTTTTTGAAGATAGATTTGAGATGAGATCAGGTTACTATCAGTTGTGAGTTAAAGACTCTGATGTGCCAAAGACTGCTTTCTGAACGAGGTACGGACACTATGAGTTTCTGGTTATGCCTTTTGAACTTACTAATGCACCTACTGTTTCCATGGATTTGATGAATCAGATTTTCAGACAGTATTTGGATCAGTTTGTGGTTGTGTTCATAGATGATATTTTGATCTTTTCCCATGATGAAACCAAGCATGCCGAACATCTGAGACTTATGTTACAAACTTTGTGAGATAAACAGTTGTATTTGAAGTTCAGTAAATGTGAGTTTTGTTTACGAGAAGTCAGTTTTCTGGGACATGTTGTATCAGCATCAGGTATTCGGGTTGATCCGAGTAAAATTTCAACTATACTTGATTGGAAACCTCTGAGAAATGTTTTTGAAGTCCAAAGTTTTCTGGGACTTGCCGGTTACTATAGATAATTTGCGAAAGGTTTCTCTATGATTGCAACCCCAATGACGAAGCTACTTTAGAAAGATGTTAAGTTCAAGTGGTTAAAAAAGTCCCAGAAAAGTTTTGATCAGTTGAAAGCCTTTTTGACCGAAGCTCCAGTGCTAGTTCAGCTAGAATCAGGTAAAGAATTTGTTATCTATAGTGATGCATCTTTAAATGGTTTGGGCTGCGTTTTGATACAGGAAGGCAAAGTCATAGCTTATGCCTCGAGACAGTTAAAATCGCATGAAAAGAATTATATGACGCATGATCTAGAATTGGCAGCTATTGTGCTTGCATTGAAGATATGACGTCACTATCTGTTCGATGAGAAATGTCATGTTTATTCTGATCACAAAAGCTTAAAATATCTGATGACTTAAAAAGATCTGAATTTAAGACAGCATCAATGGTTAGAACTGTTAAAAGACTATGTGACAGCCCGACTTTTACCCTAGTTGGAACGGTGGTTTTAGGACCACGAATCCGAGTAAAAAAAAGTTATTATTTATTTATTATTTATCTATGTTTTGAATGCATGAATTTGGTTGGCGTGAAATTTTATTTTAAAATTTGCATCATTTGAATGTCGATTTATTGAATAGGGTCTAAATGCATAATATTATAACTTAATGAGTTATTTGGTGATAACCAAATTATGAGGACTATTATTAGTGGAGGGATTTCATAGGAAATTTTGCCATTTCCAAGTGTAGTGGACGGCACTTTTTATTGTTATTAGTTTTATATAATGAATATATGCATTTTACCTATTAGTATTATTATATTATATGAAATGAAAGTAATAAAAATAAAAGAAAAGGAATAAAATAAAACCACTTGCCTTGTTCTTGTCGAAATAAAAAGAAGAAGAAAATAGAAAAGAAACAAGACATTCGGCCTTCCTTGATTCAAAACTTAGGTATGTGTTTAGCTTTAATTTGAAATTGGTTGCATTTTTGAGATGTTAGTTGTCTTTTGATCATAACCCATGAATTTATTTTCCTAATTGTTGAACATTGAATGTTCGGTCATGAGGTTGATATGAAGAAATGCTTTAGTTCTTTGTTGAATGTGTTAGAAAATAAGAGTTGGTGTTTGATTATTGAGGTTTAAATTTAGATGTTAGGTGATTTTGTGTTTATGGTATGAAAATGAAATAAATTGTTAAATGGGAAGTTAATTGCGAAATGAAGATATGTAAGGATTCATATAGGCTGTAACATCCTGATTTTTGGATTTTTTACGATTCTTGATATTTTAAGTAAGTTTCTAAAATATGTGATTATGGAATTCATAATTTGGGTATGTAAATGGGCTTATGGAAGGCCCATGAGTTGGCCAAAACCCGGTAGAATTTTTAAATTATGGACTTAGGAGTTTGGGGTTCTGGCTAGGTGCCCTTATATAAAGTTGTGGGTAAAATGTATCACAAAAGGAGCTTTGGTAAAGTGGCAAAGGTGACGCCACTAAGCTCCTAAAAAGGTGGCGTGTGCAGCATAAGGGAAGACATGGGATCGATTCCCTGTGTTGGCAAATAAGAGTATTTATTTTTATGTGCAGGAAGGGTAAGTGTTGGAACCCAAGTGGATTCTGTAAGAGGAGAGTTGGATCAAGTCAAATGCATAGATTAAGGAGGGATAAGGGGAGAGATTTTAGGGATTTGATATGAAGATAGAGTTGGCCGAATAAGGGAGATTTGAGGGGGGATTTTCGGCAGAGGGGTTTAGTTAGGGATTTTCGGCACTTAGGTATTGTTGTGTCGTTTTCTCCTTTTGGTGTGTAGTTTTTCTTTTCTCTATTTTTCTTTTGCAGCCGAATCTACCATCTTTTCTTCCATCATTTCTTCATTCTCTTTCTTTCAAACCAATCCACTATTTCCCTCCATTCGCCCATTGTTTCTTTCCTTTATCTCTACTTCTGCCGAAATACTGCAAAAGCCGAAATCAGTGAAGATAAGGGGGTGCCAATTCTTTGTGACCAGCAACCTTTTCTTTCCTTTTCAATTGTTGGCGTTCAATTCCTTTACCTTTTAGTGTACGGATTCAAGAGGACAAATACTGTGGTAAGTGCTCAAACTCTAAACGATTCCTAGAGAGTCGAAACCCCTCTAGTTTAGGGAGGTGGCCGAATATGGGTATAGGCCTTATGGGGTCTTCTTTTAATATTTTTATGGTTTCTATAGTAGAGGAGCAGCAAGGCATAGTGTCGACTTGAATCAGCTTGGATCTCCGGAGTGGCTAGATCTAGTCAATCAATATCGGCAAGGTAAGGTTCTTAAGGCCATTTTGAATGGTGGTCGAATGTGTATGTACTAATATAAGATGGTTCTTGTTCTGGGTCAATTAATGGAAGCTGATTTATTAACGGTGGAATATAGGAGAAATCGTGTAGGAGATCTCGTCGAGGAATATCGCCAAACAGGTGTGTAACGAACCCTTTTTCATAAGCTTAAAGCGATAAATGCTGAAAAGCCGAAATGTCGAAATTCTTGCATTTCGAGGACTCGTGAGCAAGCGAATGCTCATTAGTTAGTTAGATTCATTGAGATGATGATCAGGAACATTGGAAATGGTAAGAACGTGATTTTTGGCATTCACGGTAAGTTGGGCCTCGAGGGGCTGCAATAGGGCCCAATAGGCTTTCGGGCCCATTTGGGTAAAAATTGGTAGAAAATGGAAATCTGTTAAATTGCATGTTAAGACTGTTAATACTGTTATGGATATAGGCTAAATGGGCCTAGATGACAAAATCGGCTAAGTAGGGCCCATTAGGGGTTTTAGGCCCAATACTCGGTTTCGCTAAAAGTGGGCCAGAAACGCTGTTTAAACAAATGAATAATTAGTAATTGATGATGAACATGGAAAAATCCCTAATTTTTGGTAAAATTACGATATTACCCTTATAATATGAAAATGACCATTTTTGCCCCTATGTAAAAATAACCATTATACCCCTAGGGTTTAAATGTGAATTTTGATACATGGGATTTTAGTAAACATGGTATGTATGATATGCACATGACATGTATGCTATGCACATGATATGTATGATATGCACATGATGTATTCATAAATGCATTGGGTTAGGTTTTTATATGGATGGAGGAAGTGCAAAAGGGCTTATGCCCCGGTTATTAAAAGGGCTTATGACCTAGTTATTAAAAGGGCTTATGCCCCAGTTATTAAAGGGCTTATGCCCCAGTTATTAAAGGGCTTATGCCCCAGTTATTAAAGAGGCTAGGCCTCCAGTTATACGATAAAGCAGCTATGCTGCCAGTGGTGTGTTGGTTGGGTAGGTTGAGTTATTCCCCACATAGTGTGTTGGCTGGTACGAGTGGAGAGTAGCGGATGGTGGGTCGAGTAGTCTCCCCAAATGGGCTTGCATTCTTTCATTGACATTACATGTGATATTGAAATGGGCTTATAGGCCATACCGTTTACAGTAAAGGCTTCAGCCCAGTAATATGAAATATGAAAAGGGCTACGGCCCAGTACATGTTGAGATTGGATTTGGGCTTAGACCCAACAGGCTGTTATTGTTTGGGCTCTGAAAGGGGCTTGTTGCACACTGAGTTTCCAAACTCACCCCCCTTTCCTTAACCTTGCAGGTGAGCCTTGATGTGGGGACTTGGGCATTTAGAGTAGCCACGGTGATCGTCTTTGGGCTTTTAAATAAGTGTTGGTTTTCATTTAATTTCCTTTAATTATTATTTATTTTTGGGTTGTAATAAGACTATTTTTAACTTTTCTTTTATTTCTTTTTGGGATTATTTTATTTTTAATAACTTTAAACTTGGTTGATAATTATTCAAATGGGCTAGGCTTAGGACGTGTTTTCAAAATGATACTTGTTTTCAAAATATCTCAACGCCACAATTAATCGATTTATCAGAGACGTCCACTTAAACAAATTTAAACTCGATATAACAAAGTGTGGCTATGGTTGTGGGTATGTCTAGGATTGGATCCAATCAAAGAGCTTGGTACTTAAGCAGCCTTCATGGCTCACCTCCTCTGTTCTGGATACCTACTTGGTGCCCAGTTTCCATACACTTTGTTAACTCAACAAAATATATGGTTTTTTAAAACAATAACACGGAACGTTGGTTTTTCAACTCCAATGTGGCACGTCAGATTCGGCCATAACGTCTGGGCCGGGTTTGGGGTGTTACATTTAGTGGTATTAGAGCCTAGGTTGCAACAACTAGGCTGTGGATCGGTTCAAAAATTTTTTCGAAAATTTAGGCCTAAGATGGGTATTTTTGGAAATGATTTATGAAAATTCTTTTCAAAGATGTTTTACAGAATATACATGTTAAAATGGTCCAAGTTTTTCTGTTTAAATCAAAAGTTCAAAATAAAGGGTGTTTTCAAATCAAAGGTTTCAAATTTCTATTTTCAGTGATCAAAAACATGGTTTTCAAGTTTTAAATGGATTGGAGAAAGAAGTGGCGCACTGAATCCCCGGCACCAAGTCTGTAAGTATATTTTCTTTACGCTATATGATAATGATATGATATTATGAATAGTGCTAAGACTCTACTATGATGCTGTAGATAGGGTAAAACTATGAAACGGTAGAAATGAGACTGTAGTTAGACTACGACGATACGAAAACAATTCTTGAACTGCTATATTTCCATAAGACATTTTCTTAATAAACAGTGGAACATTATACTAATTTCATAAAATTCGTAAATTAGATAATTCGATATGAGTACAAGAGGAGTTCGTGGACGAGGCTGCGGACGTGGTCGAGGAAGGGTGCAAGCTGAATCTTCATCCTCAGGGCATAGCCCAGTTGAGGAGGCATCTGTGCCACCAACAACGGAGACTGGGTCTTATGATCGGGCTGCGGGGGATGACGCTTTGTCCCAAGCCATGTTAAGGGTTTTAGAAAGAGTTGCTGGAGCTAGTATTGGGACAGTGAATAGGGGGTCTATATCGGAGCGACTCCGGGCCAACGGAGTAGAAGTGTTTAGGGGTGTATCTGGAGTAGCCCCAAATGTGGCAGAATATTGGCTAGAGGCAACAGAACAGATCATGGACGATCTAGACTGCTCAGTGGAGCAAAAGCTGAAAGGAGCTGTGTCGCTGTTACGTGACGGGGCATACCGATGGTGGATCACCGTAAGATAGAGTACCTCAATTGAGCAGGTAACTTGGGAATTGTTCAAAACTACTTTTAAGGGGAGGTATGTTGGAGCTAGTTATGTGGATGCTCGTCGGAAGGAATTCTTGAATCTGACTCAGGGTGATAAGACTGTAGCAGAGTATGAGGCAGAATTTTTGAGGTTGAGTCGATATGCTAGTGGGATAGTGGCAACTGAATATGAGCGCAGTGTCCGATTTGAGGATGGTCTCCGCGATGAGCTTAGGATATTGATAGCTCCACAGAGGGAGCGTGGTTTTGCTGCATTAGTAGAGAAGGCTAAGATAGCCGATGAGGTGAAGCTGACTGAGCGACAGAATCGTGAGAAGGATCGACCCAAATTCAAGAGGGATTTTAGACCCTCAAGTGCCATGAATCGGAATGTTAAAAGAGCAAGGATGGAGGAACCGGTTCGAGCAGTTCCAGTAAATACTTATAGACCGCAGGCTTGCAGGGACTGTGGTAAGGTGCATATGGGGGAGTGCTGGAAACGAACTGGAGCATGTTTTCGATGTGGGTCTAAGGAGCATAAGTTCAGAGAGTGTCCTCAGAGGACAACTCAGGAGCTAGCTGCAGAGCAAAGGGATGTCCAACCACGGCGAGGAGGAGCACCACCACAGAGGGGTCGTGGACAAGGTAGAGGTGGCAATGAGAATGGACGAGGACGTGGGGCACCTGGCAGAGGTGTTGGACATGCTGAAGCCCAACAGCCGGTGTTGGTTTATGCTGTACGACGTCGTGAGGAGGGTGACGCTCTTGATGTTATAACTGGTACGTTCTTCATTCATAGCATGCCTTACACTGCTTTGATTGATGTGGGTTCCACTCACTCGTATGTAGCTTGTGATGTATCTGGGGCTTGGGATGTGCTTCTTGAGGAAACTGTGAGTGGGGTATCGATGATAAGTCCATTGGGACATTCGGTTAAGGTAGATAAACTTTTTAGGGCAGTACCGTTAGTGACACAAGATAAAATCTTTGAAGGAGATTTGATGGAGCTGCCATTTGGGGATTTTGATCTTATCTTGGGAATGGACTGGTTAACTAAAAACAAGGTGACGTTGGATTGTGCTGCAAAGAGGATGGTACTAAGAACTGCCCAAGATGAGGAGATAATGGTCATAGGGGAATGAAGGGATTATTTGTCCAATGTTGTTTCGGCTTTAAGAGCCGAGAAGTTGATTCGGAAAGGTGGTGAGGCGTACTTGGCCCTTGTAACTCAAACGGGACTTGAGGAGATAACGGTAGAGTCAGTTAGGACTATTAAGGAATTCCAGGATGTATTCCCAGATGAACTTCCTGTATTACCCCCGAGCAGAGAAGTCGATTTTCGAATCGACTTATTACCTGGTACAGCTCTTGTGTCCATTGCGCCTTATCGGATGGCACCAAAAGAGTTGGTAGAACTGAAAGCTCAGATACAAGAACTGTTGGATAGAGGGTTAATAAGACCAAGTTTTTCCTCGTGGGGCACACCAGTACTATTCGTAAAGAAGAAAGATGAGACTATGCGAATGTGTATTGACTATCGGCAGTTGAATAAACTGACGATCAAGAATAAGTATCTGTTACCAAGAATCAATGATCTGTTCGACCAATTAAGAGGAGCCTCGGTATTTTCTAAGATTGACCTTCGGTCGGGATGTCATCAATTAAGAGTTAAAGAGGTGGATATTTATAAGACGGCGTTCAGGACTCGATACGGTCATTATAAGTTTCTGGTAATGCCTTTTGGACTGACTAATGCACTGTAACACCCCGTACCCGAGACCGTTGCCGGAGTCGAACGCGAGGTGCTAACAGACTTAATTACTTTGTTTTCACAGTCCATTAAAAAAAATTCTAGACAGGCTGGCTAACCGCATCACTGTCGCCTTAAAAATCATATCTCGAGGTCAAAAACTCAAAATATGATTCCTTAAATTTTCCCTGAAATTAGACTCATATATCCATCTGTGGATTTATTTCTAGAATTTTTTGTCGGGCCAATTGGTACAGTTTATTAGTTAAAGTCTCCCCTGATTCTGGGTTCGACTACTCTGACCTTCACGTATTACGACTTGGATATCTCCCTGTAAAGAGCTTCAATACTCATGCCGTTTGTTTCTAATGAAACTAGACTCAAAGGAAAATCTATACATATAAGGCATGACTTCTAATTATCTCTGGATAATTTATGGTAAATTTTCAAAGTCGAAACAGGAGATCCAGAAACCGTTCTGGCCTTGTTTCACGAGAACTTTAATATCTCTTAATATACTGTTCATATGATTGTTTCGTTACTTTCATATGAAAATAGATTCATCAAGGTTCGATTACATAATTTATTCACTATT
This sequence comes from Gossypium hirsutum, assembly GCF_007990345.1. Taxonomy (NCBI): domain Eukaryota; kingdom Viridiplantae; phylum Streptophyta; class Magnoliopsida; order Malvales; family Malvaceae; genus Gossypium; species Gossypium hirsutum. Next base: position 104,609,562 of record NC_053434.1, read on the forward strand.
GAATTCCATTCCTACAAAATTTAGTGATTTTTCAAATCCACACCACTGCTGCTGTCAGCATCTGTTTTCAAGGTAAACTTTACCTATTTCGTGGTTACCATGGACCAACTAGAGTTTTGTCATACATAGGTCGTGGAATAGCCGTATTAGTTCGAATGTATTGGTTGAACCAATCATTCATCACGCTATAGAAAGCTTGTATAGCTTCATCATTCGGATTACTAGCATTAGGTTGAGAGTCCGCCGGCGCTGTCCCTTGTGCGGGAGCAGGCGCTACACTCTCAAGGTCATCAGCTACCGCTCGGTCGGGATCGGGATCCATTACTATAAATAAACACATTTGCAAATGTCAGAAATCACCACACTATCAAATAATCACATAAAATGGCATGTATAGCTAGACCCAACGCATTACGGTAGTCCTAGAATCGACTAAACCGTAGCTCTGATACCAATAAAATTGTAACACCCTGTACCCGAGACCGTTGCCGGAGTCGAACGCGAGGTGCTAACAGACTTAATTACTTTGTTTTCACAGTCCATTAAAAAAAATTCCAGACAGGCTGGCTAACCGCATCACTGTCGCCTTAAAAATCATATCTCGAGTTCCAAAACTCGAAATCTGATTCTGTAAATTTTCCCTGAAATTAGACTCATATATCCATCTGTGGATTTATTTCTAGAATTTTTGGTTGGGCCAATTGGTACAGTTTATTAGTTAAAGTCTCCCCTGATTCTGGGTTCGACTACTCTGATCTTCACGTATTACGACTTGGATATCTCCCTGTACAGAGCTTCAATACTCATGCTGTTTGTTTCTAATGAAACTAGACTCAAAGGGAAATCTATACATATAAGGCATGACTTCTAATTATCTCTGGATAATTTATGGTAAATTTTCAAAGTCGAAACAGGAGATCTAGAAACCGTTCTGGCCCTGTTTCACGAGAACTTTAGTATCTCTTAATATACTATTCATATGATTGTTTCGTTACTTTCATATGAAAATAGATTCATCAAGGTTCGATTACAAAATTTATTCACTATTTAATTCCATTCCTACATATTTTATTGATTTTTCAAATCCACACCACTGCTGCTGTCAGCATCTGTTTTCAAGGTAAACTTTACCTATTTCGTGGTTACCATGGACCAACTAGAGTTTTGTCATACATAGGTCCACATATGATCATATTTAGCCATTCCAATGGCTGATCATTTGCCCAACACTTCCATTCCAGTCCATAGTCACATCATGAAACCATATATATATACATAAACACAAATGGTCTAATGCCATACTCCACTTCTACGAGCCATTTTCGCATGGCTGTACACACATACATCACAAAAAGTACTTGAAAAACAACAAAGGGTAGTCCTATACATGCCATATCCAGAGTTCAACTAAAAGAGTACCAAAAGGGCTTTGATAGTGTGGATGACTTTGACTTCGATGATCCCGAATCCGATATCTAACGAACAAAATCTATAAAACAGAGAGCCAAAGCAACGGGGTAAGCATTTTAAAGCTTAGTAAGTTTCAAGTAATGAAATCGGCTTTGACTAAAGTATTACATTCACATAGCTAAATGAATCACTTTATTAATACACATTCTCATAAACATACTTACTTCACACTTCATCAACATATACACACAAGGTATTAACCTATCTAAAAGCCGAAAGTTCGTTAGTCCATTGAACGAATACTATTTAAAACGAATCGACTTTTCCGATGCACACGCAAACATATCTTATCGTTTGGGTTTTTCGAGCGTATTAATTGAATTTATTAAAGCACAACACACTCACCTTCGAACCCAAGTTTCTTCGGAATTTAGCCGGATATAACCACAAGCACAATTGCCTTCGGGTCTTAACCCGGGTATAACAACTCGCACAAATGCCTTCGGGTCTTAGCCCGGATATATCAACTCGCACAAATGCCTTCGGGTCTTAGCCTGGATAAAATCACTAGCATAAATGCCTTCGGGACTTAGCCCGGATAAAATCACTAGCATAAATGCCTTCGGGACTTAGCCCGGATATCATTCAAATGCTCATACACACATATATCAATAATCATGACACATCCATATTTCATTTTCTTTACTAAGGCTCAAACACAAAACATTTATTAAACCTTTCCAATTTCGGCTCAATAGCCACACACAAAGAGCATGATTTCAATTGGCTTTATAACATAGTCTCTATGCACATTCGGCTATCCGTCATAGTATGACTAATCATTTCAATATAATTCAAGTAGGGTCGTTACTCGAAGACTTACCTCGGATGTTATCGAACAACTTCAATGGCTATTGAATTACTTTTTCCTTCCCTTTATCGGATTTAGTTCCCCTTTGCTCTTGAGCTCGGATGTTGTCGAACGACTTCAATGGCTATTCAATTACTTTTTCCTTCCCCTTATCGGATTTAGTTCCCCTTTGCTCTTGAGCTTAAAGAAGATCTAAGTGACCGAATGGTTCCTTCTCCCCAACTCTTCCTCACTTTCGGCTTTTGGGATGAACAAGGTGATTACTTTGTTATTTTCACCCACTTTCTATTTTAGTTCCTTATTTTATTTCATTTATTCATGGTATTATATCATTTAACTAAATAAAACTAATAGAAAATTCATATTTTATAACATAACTAGTACATGGCCGGCCACTATCTAAAAATGGGCAATTTAACATGCAAAACCATTCCTTTAAACACATGCATTATTTACTCATTCTAAATTAACCTATCACATTTCAAAAGTATCACATTTTAGTCCTATTGAATAAATTCACATGCAAATGACCAAATCAAAGCTTGAAATTTTCACACTTGTATTTACTCACTTCGAAATCATGAAATATAACTTATAATTATTTTTATAACTCAGTTTTATGGTCCCGAAACCACTTTCCGACTAGGGTCAAATTAGGGTTGTCACAACTCTCCCCCACTTAAGAAATTTTCGTCCCCGAAAATCTTACCAGTGAATAAATTTGGATATCGTTCCTTCATAGAGGTCTCAGTTTCCCAAGTAGCTTCTTCGATTCCGTGTTTGAGCCATAACACCTTTACTAAAGGAACCTTTTTGTTTCGTAACTCTTTCACTTCACGAGCTAGGATACGAATCGGTTCTTCTTCATAACTCAAATCATATTGAATTTCAACCTCTGATGGATTAATTATGTGCGAAGGATCAGATCTATAACGTCGAAGCATTGATACATGAAACACATTGTGAATCCTTTCAAGTTCAGGGGGCAGAATCAATCTATACGCAACTGGACCAATTCGTTCGGATACTTCATATGGCCCTGTGAACCTCGGACTCAGTTTGCCCTTACGGCCAAATCTGAGTATTTTTTTCCAAGGTGAGACCTTGAGAAACACTTTGTCTCCCACCTGATACTCAATATCTCTTCGTTTTAAATCCGCATACGACTTCTGACGATCTGATGCTGCCTTCAGACTTTCACGAATTATTTTTACTTTCTGCTCAGCATCTTTAATCAAATCCACTCCGAAAATTTTACTTTCACCGAGCTCGGTCCAAAACAATGGCGTACGACATTTACGACCGTACAAAGCCTCGTAAGGTGCCATCTTAATACTTGATTGAAAGCTGTTGTTGTAAGCGAATTCAATCAAAGGTAAATACCGTTCCCATGAACTACTGAACTCGAGGATGCAACATCTCAACATATCCTCAAGTATCAGAATTATCCGCTCGGATTGACCATCGGTTTGGGGGTGAAAAGCAGTGCTAAAATGCAGCTTGGTACCCAAAGCTTCTTGCAATTTCTTCCAAAATCGTGAGGTGAATCTCGGATCTCTATCCGACACGATAGAAATAGGTACCCCGTGTAATCTCACAATCTGAGAAACGTACAATTCAGCTAGTTTATCTAATGAAAAATCCCTACGCACGGGGATAAAGTGAGCCGACTTAGTCAGTCTATCAACAACAACCCAAATCGCATCCTTCATACTTGCTGACAATGGCAGTCCAGACACAAAGTCCATTGTGACTCGATCCCATTTCCACTCAGGTATCATGATCGGCTGAAGTAATCCTGAAGGCACTTGATGTTCCGCTTTCACTTGTTGACATATTAAACATCTCGAAACAAAGTCGGAGATGTCTCGTTTCATACCATGCCACCAAAACTGACGTTTCAAATCGTTGTACATTTTCGTACTCCCCGGGTGAATTGACATTCGGCTACAATGGGCTTCGTTCAGAATCATCGAAATGAGTTCTGAATTTCTTGGAACACACAATCGACTTCTGAACCTCAAACAATCGTCATCATCAATTTGAAATTCGGATTCCATATTCGGAACACATTCAGCCCGTTTTGCAACCAATTCATCATCGACTTTCTGAGCTTCACGAATTTGACGAATCAATAATGGTTTGGCCTTTAATTCAGCTACTAACACATTGTCGGGTAGAACAGACAAGTGCACATTCATCGCTCGTAAAGCAAACAGTGATTTTTGGCTTAAGGCGTCCGTAACCACATTAGCCTTTCCCGGGTGGTAATCAATGACAAGCTCGTAATCTTTCAACAACTCAAGCCAACGTCTTTGTCGTAGATTTAAGTCTCTTTGAGTCATCAAATATTTGAGACTTTTGTGATCCGAAAATACATGGCACTTTTCACCAAATAAGTAATGTCGCCATATTTTTAAAGCGAATACGATGGAAGCTAGTTCGAGATCATGGGTCGGATAATTTTTCTCATGTGGCTTTAATTGTCTCGACGCATAGGCCACCACTCGACCTTCTGGCATCAATACGCAACCCAACCCAAGTAGGGATGCGTCACTATAAATGAAAAACTCTTTGCCTGATTCGGGTTGCACTAAAATTGGAGCTTCAGTCAAATAAGTTTTCAGTTGATCGAAACTTTTCTGACATTTCTCTGTCCATTCGAACTTAACATCCTTTTGAAGTAGCTTCGTCATTGGTGTGGCTATCATCGAGAAACCTTTGACAAATCGTCGGCAATAACCGGCGAGCCCCAGGAAGCTCCGAACTTCGGTAATATTTCTTGGAGGCTTCTAGTTAAGTATGGCTGAAATTTTGCTCGGGTCAACTCGAATACCCGATGCGGATACCACATGACCCAAGAAGCTAACCTCTCTTAACCAGAACTCACACTTACTGAACTTAGCATATAACTGCTTATCTCGCAAAATTTGCAACACTAGTCTCAGGTGCTCAGCATGTTCGGTCTCATCTCTTGAAGAGACCAAGATGTCATCAATGAACACAACTATGAACCGATCCAAATATGGTTTGAAGATCCGATTCATCAAATCCATAAATACCGCAGGGGCATTAGTGAGCCCAAACGGCATCACTAAGAACTCGTAGTGACCATATCTCGTTCTGAAGGCAGTTTTGGGTATGTCTGAATCTCGAATTCGCAACTGATAATAGCCCGATCTCAAATCTATTTTTGAGAACACTGAGGCTCCCTTCAGTTGGTCGAACAAATCATCGATACGCAGTAACGGATATTTGTTCTTTATTGTCACTTTATTCAGCTGACGATAGTCAATGCACAACCTCATGGTTCTGTCCTTCTTTTTCACGAACAATACTGGTGCTCCCCAAGGTGAGAAACTTGGTCGAGCGAAACCTCTATCCGTTAACTCTTGCAACTGAGCTTTCAATTCTTTTAACTCAGTTGGTGCCATACGATACGGAGCTATCGAAATTGGCGTAGTTCCAGGTACAAGCTCAATACCAAACTCTATCTCCCGAACAGGTGGTAAACCCGGTAATTCTTCGAGAAAAACATCCGGGTATTCACAAATTACTGGTAACGACTCAAGTTTCTTTTCTAATTCCTTGTTATCAAGTACATACGCAAGGTACGCTTCATACCCTTTTCTTACATATTTCTGAGTCAACATTGAGGATATTACAGCTGGCAACCCATCTAAGTCCGTAGACTCAACTTGGATTACTTCGTTATTTGCGCACCTCAAATCAATAGTCTTGCTTTTACAATTCACAACCGCATCATGCACGGTCAACCAATCCAACCCGAGAATAACATCAAATTCATCAAATGGCAGAAGCATCAAGTCCGCCAGAAAACAGGAACCTCGAACCACTAGGGGACATTTCTTACACACTTTGTCGACAAGCACGTAACGACCCAAGGGATTTGACACCCGAATTACGAACTCAGTAGACTCAATAGGTAAAGTCTTACTGGATGCTAAGATTTCACATATGTAAGAATGAGTAGAACCGGGTTCAATCAAAGCAATTACATTAGTATCAAAGAGAGTAAAAGTACCGGTAATAACATCAGGTGAAGAAGCATCCTCGCGGGCACGTATAGCATAAGCTCTAGCAGGCGCACGAGCCTCGGATCTGGTCGTAGCATCTCTAGATCCTCTCTGACCACCACTAGCATTGCCCGTATTTCTAGATGGTCTACCTCGAGCAGTGGTAGCACCCGGTTTCCCACTCTGATTTACATTCTGTTCAGACAACCTCGGGCAATCTTTAATGAAGTGGTCAACTGATCCGCACTTGTAACAGGAGCGGTCATGGAATCTACAACTCCCCGAATGCCATTTACCGCAATATCGACATTCCGTTCTGTCTCGACGTTCATTCCCAACACTGGCGACTGAAGTGCCTCGTGTACCCACAGGGGGTCGATCACGATCTCGTCTAAAAAGGCCCGAAGTGCCTCTAGACCGGCCCACATCATATCAAAATTTCTTCGATGCCTGTTGAAGAGACTTTCCCGAGAATCTTTTACGAAACTCTCCATTTCCCACATCAACTTTTTGTTTTTATTTTCTAAGCTCTTTGGCTTTACAAGCTCGCTCGACAAGTACTACGAACTCTCGTATTTCAAGAATGCCAACGAACATTTTTATATCTTCATTCAGGCCATCCTCGAATCGTTTACACATGATAGCCTCGGACGAAACACATTCCCGAGCGTATCTACTAAGTCTAACAAATTTTCGCTCGTAATCAGTAACTGACATAGAACCTTGCTTAAGCTCAAGAAATTCCTTCCATTTTTGATCAACAAATCTCTGACTGATATACTTTTTCCGAAACTCAGTTTGGAAAAACTCCCAAGTTACTTGCTCTCGGGGCACAACAGAAGTAAGAGTACTCCACCTATAGTAGGCAGAATCGCGTAGCAAGGAGATAGTACACTTTAGGCACTCATCGGGTGTGCAAGATAGCTCGTCGAGTACCCGGATAGTGTTGTCCAACCAAAATTCAGCTTGCTCGGCATCATCGCTGTCCGTAGCTTTAAATTCAGTAGCCCCATGTTTTCAGATTCTGTCAACTGGGGGCTTATTTGACCTTATTTGGTCAGATATCGGAGGTATTGTAGGTACGGGGGTTGTATTAGTCGGGAATGGAGGTTGTGGAATAGCCGTATTAGTTCGAATGTATTGGTTGAACCAATCATTCATCACGCTATAGAAAGCTTGTCTAGCTTCATCATTCGGATTACTAGCATTAGGTTGAGAGTCCGCCGGCGCTGTCCCTTGTGCGGGAGCAGGCGCTACACTCTCAAGGTCATCAGCTACCGCTCGGTCGGGATCGGGATCCATTACTATAAATAAACACATTTGCAAATGTCAGAAATCACCACACTATCAAATAATCACATAAAATGGCATGTATAGCTAGACCCAACGCATTACGGTAGTCCTAGAATCGACTAAACCGTAGCTCTGATACCAATAAAATTGTAACACCCTGTACCCGAGACCGTTGCCGGAGTCGAACGCGAGGTGCTAACAGACTTAATTACTTTGTTTTCACAGTCCATTAAAAAAAATTCCAGACAGGCTGGCTAACCGCATCACTGTCGCCTTAAAAATCATATCTCGAGTTCCAAAACTCGAAATCTGATTCTGTAAATTTTCCCTGAAATTAGACTCATATATCCATCTGTGGATTTATTTCTAGAATTTTTGGTCGGGCCAATTGGTACAGTTTATTAGTTAAAGTCTCCCCTGATTCTGGGTTCGACTACTCTGATCTTCACGTATTACGACTTGGATATCTCCCTGTACAGAGCTTCAATACTCATGCCGTTTGTTTCTAATGAAACTAGACTCAAAGGGAAATCTATACATATAAGGCATGACTTCTAATTATCTCTGGATAATTTATGGTAAATTTTCAAAGTCGAAATAGGAGATCCAGAAACCGTTCTGGCCCTGTTTCACGAGAACTTTAGTATCTCTTAATATACTATTCATATGATTGTTTCGTTACTTTCATATGAAAATAGATTCATCAAGGTTCGATTACATAATTTATTCACTATTTAATTCCATTCCTACATATTTTAGAGATTTTTCAAATCCACACCACTGCTGCTGTCAGCATCTGTTTTCAAGGTAAACTTTACCTATTTCGTGGTTACCATGGACCAACTAGAGTTTTGTCATACATAGGTCCACATATGATCATATTTAGCCATTCCAATGGCTGATCATTTGCCCAACACTTCCATTCCAGTCCATAGTCACATCATGAAACCATATATATACATAAACACAAATGGTCTAATGCCATACTCCACTTCTACGAGCCATTTTCGCATGGCTGTACACACATACATCACAAAAAGTACTTGAAAAACAACAAAGGGTAGTCCTATACATGCCATATCCAGAGTTCAACTAAAAGAGTACCAAAAGGGCTTTGATAGTGTGGATGACTTCGACTTCGATGATCTCCAACCCAATATCTAACGAACAAAATCTATAAAACAGAGAGCCAAAGCAACGGGGTAAGCATTTTAAAGCTTAGTAAGTTTCAAGTAATGAAATCGGCTTTGACTAAAGTATTACATTCACATAGCTAAATGAATCACTTTATTAATACACATTCTCATAAACATACTTACTTCACACTTCATCAACATATACACACAAGGTATAAACCTATCTAACAGCCGAAAGTTCGTTAGTCGATTGAACGAATACTATTTAAAACGAATCGACTTTTCCGATGCACACGCAAACATACCTTATCGTTTGGGTTTTTCGAGCGTATTAATTGAATTTATTACAGCACAACACGCTCACCTTCGAACCCAAGTTTCTTCGGAATTTAGCCGGATATAACCACAAGTACAATTGCCTTCGGGTCTTAACCCGGGTATAGCAACTCGCACAAATGCCTTCGGGTCTTAGCCCGGATAAAATCACTAGCACAATTGCCTTCGGGTCTTAACCCGGGTATAGCAACTCGCACAAATGCCTTCGGGTCTTAGCCCGGATAAAATCACTAGCATAAATGCCTTCGGGACTTAGCCGGATAAAATCACTAGCATAAATGCCTTCGGGACTTAGCCTGTAACACCCCGTACCCGAGTCCGTCGCCGGATTCGGACACGAGGGGTTTGCAGACTTAAATCACTTCTTTGCACAATCCATTTTAAATTTTCCAGGCAAGCTGGCTAACTGCGTCACTGTCACTTTAAAAATCATATCTTGAGTTTCACAACTCGAAAATCAGCTTCGTGATTTTTTCCATGAAACTAGACTCATATATGCATCTACAAATTTTTTTCTAGAATTTTTGGTCGGGCAAATTCGTACAGTTTATTAGTCAAAATCTCCCATGTTACAGGGATCGACTACACTGACCTTTGCGCATTACGACTTGGATATCTCCCTGTACAGGGCTTCAATACTGATAGCGTTTGTTTCTATAGAAACTAGACTCAAAAAGGTATCTATTCATGTATTGCATGACTTCTAATTATCTCTGGTTAATTTATAATGAATTTCTAAAGTCGGAACATGGAATCCAGAAACCGCTCTAACCCTGTCTTACGAAAACTTTAGCACCTCATAATATACTGTTCATATGAACGTTTCGTTACTTTCCTATGAAAATAGATTCATCAAGGTTCGTTTTCATAATTTATTCACTATTTAATTCCATTCCTACTATTTTTAGTGATTTTCCAAATATACATCACTACTGCTGTCAGCATCTGCCTTTAAGGTAGACTTTACCTATTTCATAGTTTCCATGATTCAATTAGCCCTTTTAGCATAAATAGCACAAATTATGATAGTGATTAACCATTCCCATGGCCAATCCTTGTTAAGCATATCCATACCAAATGAGTATAACATTATGCTCAAACATATATAAGCCATTTTCGCATGGCTATCCAAAATTATACAAATCCAAAGGGTCCATGACCCACAACAAAAAGGGTAGTCCTATACATGCCATTTCGAAGTTCAACCAAAATTGTACCAAAAGGGGGCTTTGATAGTGTGGGAGACTTCGACTTCCAAAAATCCCGAGTCCGATAGCTGACGAGCCAAAATCTATAAAACAGAGAAACAAAGAAACGGAGTAAGCAATTTATGCTTAGTAAGTTTTGAGCAAGGGATTCCAGCACAACAAAAGTATAGCATTCATGTAGCTAAACAGATAATTTCATATGCACAAATTTTCAGTATCATACTTACTTCACATTACCAACCCTTATATTCATACACAAAGATCAACTTAGCCAAAGGCCGGTAGCTCATTTATCAACTGAGCGAATACTTATTTGTAAGGGCTCAACTAATTCAAAGCACATACGAAACATACCTCAATGTTGGGATGTTTCAAGCGTATTAACTGAAATTTTTACAGCAAGATCATTCATTCCCAAATCACGTACCTTCGGAATTTAACCGGATATAGCTACTCGATCAAATGCCTTCGGGACATAGCCCGGTTATAGTAACTCGCACAAATGCCTTCGGGACATAACCTGGATTTAGTAACTCGCACAAATGCCTTCGGGACGTAACCCGGATTTAGTAACTCGCACAAATGCCTTCGGGACTTAACCCGAATTCAGTAACTCGCATCAATGCCTTCGGGCTTAGCCCGGAATTAGTATCTCGCACAAATGCCTTCGGATCTTAGTCCGGATATGGTCACTTAGCACAAAGCCTTCGGGACTTAGCCCGGACATCATTCGAATAACCATGCACATTTAACAATAAATCATGACACATTCGTATTTCATTTTCATTAGCAAAACTCAAACACAAGACACTTATCACTCTTGCAATTTCGGCTCAATAGCCACACACAAAGAGCATGATTTTGATTTGCTTAAAACATGATCTAATCAAATCATAATTTAAGATCTATTACTCAAGAACTTACCTCAGATGTTGTCGAACGGTTTCGATGGCTATTCGACCAATTTTTCCTTCCCTTTATCGGATTTAGTTCCCCTTTGCTCTTGAGCTTAATTCAAACAAATTTAACTCATTAAAGTCTCATTTTGCTAGCTTATGGCCGAATATGACAAGGAGTTTGATAGGTCATATGGCCACCTTTTAGCTCAAATACACAATGGTCATACGCATTTTTAATCACATCAAGCAATTTAATACAATTCATTCGAACATCAAAACAGAAGCTCAAGGTACTTAGCCCATATATACATTAGACACTAGAGTCACATATGTACGAAATCACGAATCGAATTCAACATACTAGCTAATATTTCCCCTTAGCCGAATTTTCTAAGTCAAGCTAAAGCCATCAATAGGCTACCTATGGCCGAACATACACATAACTTATATACTTATTCATGTGGCCGAACATACATGTCTATGTTGGGGCCGATTGCATCACAACACCATACCATTACAATTTTTTGGCCATGGTTAAACAAAGAACTTAATGTCTCACTCAAAAATGCTAAAAAGAAGATTCAAGAATCATCAATCCACCATCACATGCACCATTACAAAGCTTCACTTTTAGCATGCAAATGATATCAACACCAATCCACCTTGGCAGAATATCATCTCCATGACATAGTAAAGATTTGAACCATGGGCTATTTAGAACTCAAGCTAACTACTAAAACATGCATGCATCTCATGGAACATCATCAAACATACCTTAGTCTATCAAACCACCATAGCCGATTTCCTCAAAGCTCTTTTTCCTTCTTTTTCTTTCTCCTATTCGGCCAAGAGCAACATGAGAGCTTTTCTCTTTTTTTTTTTGGTCATGCATGAGAATGATGAACACATTTTTTTCTCTTTGTTTTCTTCCTTCAATTTCTTATTAGTTTATTGCCCATGCTTCTTATTTTATTCTTCCATTAACACAACATGTTTCATGACTTGTTTTGCCCATGCTTCTTATTTTATTTTTCCATTAACACAACATGTTTCATGACATGTTTTGCCCATGCTTCTTATTTTATTTTTCCATTAACACAACATGTTTCATGACATGTTTTGCCCATCATCCCTTGTCATGGCCGGCCACTAGTACTTAAATGGGGGGAAATTGACATGCAAGTCCACCCCTTTGATTACATGCACTATTAGGCCACTTGCATTTGCCTAGCACATTTCTAAATTTTCTCACATAAGTCCTATCAACTAAATTCACATGCAATTAACTAAATCGAAGCTTAAAACTTTCACACATTTATATTCACATATTTTAGGCAGTAATTATCACATTCAAATAATTTGGTGACTCGGTCTAGCAGTCCCGAGACCGCTTTCCGACTAGGGTCACTTTAGGGCTGTCACAACTCTCCCCCACTTAAGAAATTTAATTCCCCAAAAATCTTACCGATAAATAGGTTTGGGTATCGTTCTTTCATCGAGCTCTCAGTTTCCCAAGTAGCTTCCTCGATCCCGTGTTTGAGCCATAACACCTTAACTAACGGAACCCTTTTGTTTTGCAACTCTTTCACTTCACGAGCTAGGATACGAATCGGTTCTTCTTCATAACTCAAGTCAGATTGAATTTCAACTTCTGAGAGATTAATCACATGTGACGGATCGGATCTATAACGTCGAAGCATCGAAACATGAAAGACGTCGTGAATCTTTTCAAGTTCAGGGGGCAAAATCAATCTATACGCAACCGGACCAACTCGTTCGGAGATTTCGTACGGCCCAATGAATCTCGGGCTCAACTTGCCCTTACGGCCAAATCTGAGTATCTTTTTCCAAGGCGAAACTTTAAGAAACACTTTATCTCCCACCTGATATTCAACTTCTTTTCGTTTCAAATCCGCATACGATTTCTGACGATCTGTGGCTGCCTTCAGACTTTCACGGATTACCTTTACTTTCTGTTCAGCATCTTTAATCAAATCAACTCCGAAAATTTTACTTTCACCGAGCTCGATCCAAAACAATGGTGTGCGATATTTACGCCCGTACAAAGCCTCGTAAGGTGCCATCTTAATACTTGATTGAAAACTATTGTTGTAAGCGAATTCAATCAAAGGTAAATACAGTTCCCATGAACCACTAAACTCAAGGATGCAGCATCTCAGCATATCCTCGAGTATCTGAATTATCCGCTCGGATTGACCATCGATTTGGGGATGAAAAGCGGTGCTAAAATGCAACTTGGTACCCAAAGCTTCTTGCAATTTCTTCCAAAATCGCGAGGTGAATCTCGGATATCTATCCGACACGATAGAAATAGGTACCCCGTGTAATCTCACAATCTGAGAAACATACAATTCGGCTAGTTTATCCAATGAAAAATCCGTACGCACGGGGATAAAGTGAGCCGACTTAGTCAGTCTATCAACAACAACCCAAATCGCATCCTTCTTACTTGCTGACAATGGCAGTCCGGACACAAAGTCCATTGTGACTCGATCCCATTTCCACTCGGGTATCATGATCGGCTGAAGTAATCCTGAAGGCACTTGATGTTCTGCTTTCACTTGTTGACATATTAAACATCTCGAAACAAAGTCGGAGATGTCTCGTTTCATACCATGCCACCAAAACCGACGTTTCAAATCGTTGTACATTTTCGTACTCCCCAGGTGAATTGACATTCGGCTACAATGGGCTTCGTTCAGAATCATCGAAATGAGTTCCGAATTCCTTGGAACACACAAACGACTTCTGAACCTCAAACAATCATCATCATCAATTTGAAACTCCGATTCCTTGTTCGGAACACACTCAGCCCGTTTTGCAACCAATTCATCATCGACTTTCTGAGCTTCACGAATTTGATGAATCAATAATGGTTTGGCTTTTAATTCAGCTACTAACACATTGTCGGGTAGAACAGACAAGTGTACATTCATCGCTCGCAAAGCAAACAGTGATTTTCGGCTTAAGGCGTCCGCAACCACATTAGCCTTTCCCGGGTGATAATTAATGACAAGCTCATAATCTTTCAACAACTCAAGCCAACGCCTTTGTCGCAGATTCAATTCTTGCTGGGTCATCAAATATTTGAGACATTTGTGATCCAAAAATACATGGCACTTCTCACCAAACAAATAATGTCGCCATATTTTCAAAGCAAATACGATGGCAGCTAGTTCGAGATCATGGGTCGGATAATTTCTCTCGTGTGGCTTCAATTGTCTCGACGCATAGGCCACAACTCGACCTTCTTGCATCAATACCCAACCCAACCCAAGTAGGGATGCGTCACTATAAATGACAAACTTTTTGCCTGATTCGGGTTGCACTAAAATTGGAGCTTCAGTCAAATAAGTTTTCAGTTGATCGAAACTTTTCTGACATTTCTCCGTCCATTCGAACTTAACATCCTTTTGAAGTAGCTTCGTCATTGGTGTGGCTATCATCGAGAAACCTTTTACAAACCGTCGGTAATAACCGGCGAGCCCCAGGAAGCTCCGAACTTCGGTAATATTTCTTGGAGGCTTCCAGGTACAAGCTCAATACTAAACTCTACCTCCCGAACAGGTGGTAAACCCGATAATTCTTCAGGAAAAACATCCGAGTGTTCACAAACCACCGGCACAGATTCGGGTTTCTTTTCTAATTCTTTGCCATCAAGTACATACGCAAGGTATGCTTCGCACCCTTTTCTTACATATTTCTGGGCCAACATTGCTGATATTACAGCTGGCAACCCCCTTAAGTCCGTAGACTCAACTCGGATTATCTCGTTATTTGCGCACCTCAAATCAATAATCTTGCTTTTGCAATTCACAACCGCATCATGCGCGGTCAACCAATCCAAACCAAGAATAACATCAAATTCATCAAACGGCAAAAGCATCAAGTCCGCCGGAAAACAGGAATCTCGAATTACTAGGGGACATTTCTTACACACTTTGTCGACAAGCACGTAACGACCCAAGGGATTTGACATCCGAATTACGAACTCAGTAGACTCAATAGGTAAAGTCTTACTGGATGCTAAGGTTTCGCATATATATAAGAATGAGTAGAACTAGGGTCAATCAAAGCAATCACATTAGTATCAAAGAGAGTAAAAGTACCGGTAATAACATCTGGCGAGGAAGCATCCTCGCGTGCGCGTATAGCATAAGCCCTAGTAGGAGCGCGAGCCTCGGATCTAGTCGTAGCATCTCTAGATCCTCTCTGACCACCCCTAGCAATGTCCGTATTTCTAGATGGTCTACCTCGAACTGTGGTAGCACCCGGTTTCTCGCTTTGATTTATATTCTGTTCAGACAACCTCGGGCAATCCTTAATGAAGTGGTCAGCTGATCCACACTTATACCAGGAGCGGTCATGGAACCTACAGCTCCCCGAATGCCATTTACCACAATGCTGACACTTCGTTCTGTGTCGACGTTCATTTCCAACACTAGCGACCGAAGTGCCTCGTGTATCCACAGGGGGTCGATCACGATCTCGTCTAAAAAGGCCCGAAGTGCCTCTAGACCGGCCCACATCATCTCAAAATTTCTTCGATGCCTGTTGAAGAGACTTTCCCGAGGATCTTTTACGAAACTCTCCAGTTCCCACATAAACTTTTTGTTTTTCTTTTCTAAGCTCTTCGGCTTTACAAGCTCGCTCGACAAGTACTACGAACTCTCGTATTTCAAGAATGCCAACGAACATTTTTATATCTTCATTCAACCCATCCTCGAAGTGTTTACACATGATAGCCTCGGACGAAACACATTCCCAAGCGTATCTACTAAGTCTAACAAATTTTCACTCGTAATCAGTAACTGACATAGAACCTTGCTTAAGCTCAAGAAATTCCTTCCGTTTTTGATCAACAAATCTCTGACTGATATACTTTTTTCGAAACTCAGTTTGGAAAAAATCCCAAGTTACTTGCTCTCGGGGCACAACAGAAGTCAGAGTACTCCACCAATAGTAGGCAGAATCGCGTAGCAAGGAGATAGTACACTTTAGGCATTCATCGGGTGTACAAGATAGCTCATCGAGTACCCGGATAGTGTTGTCCAACCAAAATTCAGCTTGCTCGGCATCGTCGCTATCCGTAGCTTTAAATTCAGTAGCCCCATGTTTTCGGATTCTGTCAACTGGGGGCTTATTTGACCTTATTTGGTCAGTTATCGGAGGTATTGTAGGTGCGGGGGTGGCATTAGTCGGGAATGGAGGTTGTGGAACAGCCGTATTAGTTCGAATGTATTGGTTGAACCAATCATTCATTACGCTATAGAAAGCTTGTCTAGCTTCATCATTCGGGTTACTAGCATTAGGTTGAGAGTCCGCCGGCGCTGTCCCTTGCGCGGGAGCAGGCGCTACACTCTCAAGATCATCAGCTACCGCTCAGTCGGGATCGGGATCCATTACTATAAATAAACACATTTCCAATTGTCAAAAATCACTACACTATCAAATAATCACAAAATGGCATGTATAGCTAGACCCAAACGTATTATGGTAGTCCTAGAATTGACTAAACCGTAGCTTTGTTACCAATAAAATTGTAACACCCTGTACCCGAGCCCGTCGCCGGAGTCGGACACGAGGGGTTTGCAGACTTAAATCACTTCTTTGCACAATCCATTTTAAATTTTCCAGGCAAGTTGGCTAACTGAGTCACTGTCACCTTAAAAATCATATCTTCAGTTTCACAACTCAAAAATCAGCTTCGTGATTTTTTCCTGAAACTAGACTCATATATGCATCTACAAATTTTTTTCTAGAATTTTTGGTCGGGCTAATTAGTACAGTTTATTAGTCAAATTCTTCCATGTTACAGGGATCGACTACACTGACCTTTACGCATTACGACTTGGATATCTCCCTGTACAAGGCTTAAATACTGATGCCGTTTGTTTCTATAGAAACTAGACTCAAAAAGGAATCTATTCATGTATGGAATGACTTCTAATTATCTCTGGTTAATTTATAATGAATTTCCAAAGTCGGAACAGGGAATCCAGAAACCGTTCTGACCCTGTCTCACAAAAACTTTAGCATCTCATAATATACTGTTCATATGAACGTTTCGTTACTTTCCTATGAAAATAGATTCATCAAGGTTCGTTTTCATAATTTATTCACTATTTAATTCCATTCCTACTATTTTTAGTGATTTTCCAAATCTACATCACTGCTGCTGTCAGCATCTACCTTTAAGGTAGACTTTACCTATTTCATAGTTTCCATGATTCAACTAGCCCTTTTAGCATAAATAGCACAAATTATGATAGTGATTAACCATTCCCTTGGCCAATCCTTGTTAAGCATATCCATACCAAATGAGTATAACATTATGCTCAAACATATATAAGCCATTTTTGCATGGCTATCCAAAATTATACAAATCCAAAGGGTCCATGACCCACAACAAAAAGGGTAGTCCTATACATGCCATTTCGAAGCTCAACCAAAATTATACCAAAAGGGGGCTTTGATAGTGTGGGAGACTTCGACTTCCAAAAATCCCGAGTCCGATAGCTGACGAGCCAAAATCTATAAAACAGAGAAACAAAGAAACGGAGTAAGCAATTTATGCTTAGTAAGTTTTGAGCAAGGGATTCCAGCACAACAAAAGTATAGCATTCATGTAGCTAAACAGATAATTTCATATGCACAAATTTTCAGTATCATACTTACTTCACATTACCAACCCTTATATTCATACACAAAGATCAACTTAGCCAAAGGCCGGTAGCTCATTTATCAACTGAGCAAATACTTATTTGTAAGGGCTCAACTAATTCAAAGCACATACGAAACATACCTCAATGTTGGGATGTTTCAAGCGTATTAACTGAAATTTTTACAGCAAGATCATTCATTCCCAAATCACGTACCTTCGGAATTTAACCGGATATAGCTACTCGCACAAATGCCTTTGGGACTTAACCCGGATTTAGTAACTCGCACAAACGCCTTCGGGACTTAACCCAGATTTAGTAACTCGCATCAATGCCTTCGGGCTTAGCCCGGAATTAGTATCTCGCACAAATGCCTTCGGATCTTAGTCCGGATATGGTCACTTAGCACAAAGCCTTCGGGACTTAGCCCGGACATCATTCGAATAACCATGCACATTTAACAATAAATCATGACACATTCGTATTTCATTTTCATTAGCAAAACTCAAACACAAGACACTTATCACTCTTGCAATTTCGGCTCAATAGCCACACACAAAGAGCATGATTTTGATTTGCTTAAAACATGATCTAATCAAATCATAATTTAAGCTCTATTACTCAAGAACTTACCTCGGATGTTGTCGAACGGTTTCGACGGCTATTCGACCACTTTTTCCTTCCCTTTATCGGATTTAGTTCCCCTTTGCTCTTGAGCTTAATTCAAACAAATTTAACTCATTAAAGTCTCATTTTCCTAGCTTATGGCCGAATATGACAAGGAGTTTGATAGGTCATATGGCCACCTTTTAGCTCAAATACACAATGGTCATACGCATTTTTAATCACATCAAGCAATTTAATACAATTCATTCGAACATCAAAACAGAAGCTCAAGGTACTTAGCCCATATATACATTAGACACTAGAGTCACATATGTACGAAATCACGAATCGAATTCAACATACTAGCTAATATTTCCCCTTAGCCGAATTTTCTAAGTCAAGCTAAAGCCATCAATAGGCTACCTATGGCCGAACATACACATAACTTATGTACTTATTCATGTGGCCGAACATACATGTCTATGTTGGGGCCGATTGCATCACAACACCATACCATTTCAATTTTTTGGCCATGGTTAAACAAAGAACTTAATGTCTCACTCAAAAATGCTAAAAAGAAGATTCAAGAATCATCAATCCACCATCACATGCACCATTACAAAGCTTCACTTTTAGCATGCAAATGATATCAACACCAATCCACCTTGGCCGAATATCATCTCCATGACATAGTAAAGATTTGAACCATGGGCTATTTAGAACTCAAGCTAACTACTAAAACATGCATACATCTCATGGAACATCATCAAACATACCTTAGTCTATCAAACCACCATAGCCGATTTCCTCAAAGCTCTTTTTCCTTCTTTTTCTTTCTCCTATTCGGCCAAGAACAACATGAGAGCTTTTCTCTTCTTTTTTTTTTTGGTCATGCATGAGAATGATGAACACATTTTCTTCTCTTTGTTTTCTTCCTTCAATTTCTTATTAGTTTATTGCCCATGCTTCTTATTTTATTCTTCCATTAACACAACATGTTTCATGACATGTTTTGCCCATGCTTCTTATTTTATTTTTCCATTAACACAACATGTTTCATGACATGTTTTGCCCATGCTTTTTATTTTATATTTCCATTAACACAACATGTTTCATGACATGTTTTGCCCATCATCCCTTGTCATGGCCGGCCACTAGTACTTAAATGGGGGGAAATTGACATGCAAGTCCACCCCTTTGATTACATGCACTATTAGGCCACTTGCATTTGCCTAGCACATTTCTAAATTTTCTCACATAAGTCCTATCAACTAAATTCACATGCAATTAACTAAATCGAAGCTTAAAACTTTCACACATTTATATTCACATATTTTAGGCAGTAATTATCACATTCAAATAATTTGGTGACTCGGTCTAGCGGTCCCGAGACCACTTTCCGACTAGGGTCACTTTAGGGCTGTCACATAGCCCGGATATCATTCAAATGGTCATGCACACATATATCAATAATCATGACACATCCATATTTCATTTTCGTTACTAAGGCTCAAACACGAAACATTTATTAAACCTTTCCAATTTCGGCTCAATAGCCACACACAAAGAGCATGATTTCAATTGGCTTTATAACATAGTCTCTATGCACATTCGGCTATCCGTCATAGTATGACTAATCATTTCAATATAATTCAAGTAGGGTCATTACTCGAAGACTTACCTCGGATGTTGTCGAACGACTTCAATGGCTATTGAATTACTTTTTCCTTCCCTTTATCGGATTTAGTTCCCCTTTGCTCTCGAGTTCGGATGTTGTCGAACGACTTCAATGGCTATTCAATTACTTTTTCCTTCCCTTTATCGGATTTTGTTTCCCTTTGCTCTTGAGCTTAAAGAAGATCTAAGTGACCGAATTGTTCCTTCTCCCCAACTCTTCTTCACTTTCGGCTTTTGGGATGAACAAGGTGATTACTTTGTTATTTTCACCCACTTTCTATTTTAGTTCCTTATTTTATTTCATTTATTCATGGTATTATATCATTTAACTAAATAAAACTAATAGAAAATTCATATTTTATAACATAACTAGTACATGGCCGGCCACTATCTAAAAATGGGCAATTTAACATGCAAAACCATTCCTTTAAACACATGCATTATTTACTCATTCTAAATTAACCTATCACATTTCAAAAGTGTCACATTTTAGTGCTATTGAATAAATTCACATGCAAATGACCAAATCAAAGCTTGAAATTTTCACACTTGTATTTACTCACTTCGAAATCATGAAATATAGCTTATAATTATTTTTATAACTCGATTTTGTGGTCCCGAAACCACTTTCCGACTAGGGTCAAATTAGGGTTGTCACATGCACCGGCAGCATTCATGGATTTGATGAATCGGGTATTCTAGCCATACTTGGATCGGTTCGTAGTCGTTTTTATTGACGATATCTTGGTGTATTCAAAAACGGAAGAGAAGCATGATGAGCATCTTCGTGTAGTGCTGCAAGTGTTAAGGGAGAAGCAACTTTACGCAAAGTTTAGTAAGTGCGAGTTTTAGCTGAAAGAAGTTACCTTCTTGGGGCATGTTGTGTCTGCCGAGGGGATCAAGGTGGACCCTTGAAAGATTGAAGCAATTTTGGAATGGAAGCCACCGAGGTCGGTAACAGAGATCCGAAGTTTTCTGAGGTTGGCAGGTTATTATCGGAGACTCGTGGAAGGATTTTCTGTGTTGGCAGCACCGTTAACGAAACTTATAAGGAAGGGAGCACCTTTTGTTTGGACAAATAAGCAGCAAGAGGCTTTTGAGAAGTTGAAGAAGGTTTTGACGGAAGCGCCAGTATTGATTCAGCCAGAGTCTGGTAAGGATTTCACTGTGTACAGCGATGCATCACATGTAGGTTTGGGCTGCGTGTTGATGCAAGAGGGTAAAGTGGTCGCTTATGCTTCACGACAGCTTAAGCCGCACGAGGTGAACTACCCTACGCATGACTTGGAATTGGCAGCGGTAATCTTTGCACTTCAGATATGGAGGCATTACTTGTATGGAGAGAAATGCATCATCTATACGGATCACAAAAGTCATAAGTACTTGCTGACTCAAAATGAGCTGAATCTTAGGCAGCAAATGTAACACCCCGAAACCTTGGCCATCACCGGGGTCGAATACGAGGTGTTATCGGGCTTAATTCATCATTTATACAGCTCAAACAATTTATTTTAAAACTCCCAGACAAGCTGTCAATCTGCGTTATAGTCACTTCAAAATTCGTATCATGAGTTTTGAAACTCGAAATCAAATTTCATAAATTTTTCCTGAAACTAGACTCATATATATATCTAATAAAATTTTTGTAGAATTTTTCGTTTGGCCAATTAGTACAGTTTATTTGTTAAAGTCTTCCCTGTTTCAGGGTTCGACTACTCTGCCTCTGAGCATTACGACTTAGATATCTCCCTACACATGGCTTCAATGCCTATGCCGCTTGTCTCTAATGAAACTAGACTCAATAATGAATCTTCAAATATAAAGTATGACTTGTAATTATCTCTACAAAATTTATGGTGAATTTCCAAAGTCAGAACAGGGGATCTAGAAATCGCTCTGGCCCTGTTTCACAAAAATTTAAACATCTCATAAAATATAGCTCATATGGTTGTTTCGTTTCTTCCATATGAAAATAGGCTCATCCAGCTTCGATTACATAATTTATTCATTATTTAATTCTATTTATACTATTTTTAGTGATTTTTCAATTTCAAATCACTACTGCTGTCTGCATCTATTATTAGAGTAAATTTTACCTATTAGAGTAATTTAACATACATATCACCAAGTATGATCATGACTAGCCATACCAAAGGCTAATCATTACCAAGCATTTCCTTACTACTCAATAACCATATCATGAGTGTAACACCGGAAATGATTAGCCATGACAAACGGCATAATAATCAAATAGACTTTAACTATTACTTATAACTAAGTATCATAAGACCAAATCCAACATAACATTTATGCCATTTTCGAATGGCTAAAAGTATACAGACCAAAGTTCAAACAAAACATAATAGCCTATACATGCCGAAATGTTCTCTTAGACCAACTAAGAAGAAGATACCAAAAAGTTGCAAGCTGGTGTGATGACTTCGACGATGGTCCCGAGCACACAAAAATGGATCAAAGGAACCTAAATAAGTGACAAATAAACACACCAAATGAGTATATAACTCAGTAAGTCATAAGCATTACACTGCCGTCCATTTATAAAGTATCATAAAAGGAAAGCAATAATGCAAGATTAGGTACTCCATCCATACCGACTATGCTATAATTTCACGCACATTTATCATTACATGCTCTCAACTAGCCAAGCCTCTATTGACATCTCGTATGATATTCGATATGATATTTGATGCATTTCCACACATCATTTTATTTTCGTTTAGATTATACTAATAATAGCATTTCATCTATTCCACAATAATCTTCTGTTCCTAACTTCAAATATAATCACCACATAGGTTCAAGACTTACCAAGCTCAGTTCCAAATATAAACATAACGTCTATTCCTCATGAACTCAAAGTATCTACTCTTTCCGCTGTCCATGATCTACTCGATAAAGTCGCGCACTTAACGTTAATAATTATTCGAAAATATATAGTAAGTCCGCACACTTAGTGCTTAATAATCAAACTCGCACACTTAGTGCTATACAATTAAACTCGCACACTTAGTTCCAATCTCATTATCATAAATGTTTATACCCGCACACTTAGTGCCGAAATCAACAACTCAATACATCTCACTTCTTTTTACACTCGATAATTTTGTCACTACATGCATTTATATATCATTCCATTCGGCATAAGTACATAGGTATTATGATTATTTAAATCAATACAAAATATATGCTTAATAACTTACCTTGTGTTGGGTAAAATGGTTCCAACTCGGCTACTCGATGTTCTTTCCTTTGCCTTTGCTTGATTCTCCTCCTTTAACTTCTTGAGCTTAATCAATAAATTAACTAGTTTAACCGTCTTGCTAAATATTTATATCAAAATATTAATGATTTCATATCGTAGGAGATACATGACTAATTCTTACCTTCCTACCATATGTTTTTGAGCTATTCGGCTAATAACCATATGCTATCACCCTACTATCAATAATCCAATCACACATGCATATATATATAATTGGACATTCGGCAACCACCCTTGCTAATTACTCATTTTTAGTCGATTATATATATAATCCAAAAGTAATATCACGAATAGCATACATTTATATATATATATATAGCCGAATGTGCAAAACTTAGACTCAACATCACCTATGCTCTTAATTTGATGGCCGAATATGCATATATATATGATATCAACTATACTATCATCTTTAATTCATCTAAACACAAAATTTCATCTCATGAACACTTGACCGAATTTTTCCTAATCTAGCATGGCTTCACATCTATTTGTAATATCCTATAAATCCACATATACCACATTTCTACATAAATTTTCTTTCACTTTTCCACTACTTCCATTCACAACATCAAAAGCACCATACTCTTAGCATTTACCTCTTCCTAACCATATGCCATCTAAGTACCCCTTTAGGTAGAAAATTAACATATGGGTTGTAATAAGCCATTGGCTATTAACTAGATTTTCACAAGAATTTAGTAAAAGTAACATAAATCCTACCTTAATCAACCCCTTTTGAGTTGGCCAAATGTCTAGAGCATTTCTTCCTTCCTTCTCCTAACTCACGGCAATTGCAAAAAAAAAAAAAAGAAAGAAAGAAGATGAATACTCCCTCTTCCTTCCTTATTTTATTCATCTTTTCTTTTTAATTCCTTTCTTTAATTTATTTTAATTGTTAACTAATAAAAGAATTGCATTGAAATTCAACCTAGTGGATGGGGCATCATGGCTTGGCCGGCCACTACTTGGGTTTTTGGGCAATTTGACATGCAAACCCAAGTTTCCTCACTTTGTTATTATTTGATCCTTACATATTCCCCTATCATATTTTCTTAAGTTCTCAACTAAGTCAATCACATGAAATTCACATTCATAAGTCTAAATTAAAACATCAAATTTTCACACATGCACTAATACACATAGAGGATATGCAACCAAATTTTAAATAAATTTTGGGACTCGATCTTGTGGCCCCGAAACCACATTCCGACTAGGGTCGAATTAGGACTGTCACAACTCTCCCTCACTTAAAAATTTTCGTCCCCGAAAATCTTACCAGCGAATAAATTTGGATAACGTTCTTTCACTGAATCCTCGAGCTCCCAAGTAGCTTCTTCGACCCCATGTTTATGCCACAGTACCTTCACTAATGGGATTTTCTTATTTCACAATTCTTTTACTTCACGTGTTAGAATACGAGCCGGTTCTTCCTCGTAACTCAAATCAGATTGAATCTCGATCTCAGATGGAGTAATTATGTGTGATGGATCGGACCTATATCGTCGAAGCATCGAGACATGAAAAACGTTATGAATCTTTTCAAGTTCGGGGGGTAAAATCAATCTATATGCAACTGGACCAACTCGTTCGGATATTTCATACGGCCCAATGAACCTCGGACTCAATTTTCCCTTACGGCCAAATCTGATTATCTTCTTCCAAGGTGAAACTTTTAGAAACACTTTATCTCCCACCTGATACTCAATGTCTTTTCGTCAAATCTGATTATCACTACTGCTGTCTGCATCTATTATTAGAGTAAATTTTACCTATTAGAGTAATTTAACATACATATCACCAAGTATGATCATGACTAGCCATACCAAAGGCTAATCATTACCAAGCATTTCCTTACTACTCAATAACCATATCATGAGTGTAACACCGGAAATGATTAGCCATGACAAACGGCATAATATTCAAATAGACTTTAACTATTACTTATAACTAAGTATCATAAGACCAAATCCAACTTAACATTTATGCCATTTTCGCATGGCTAAAAGTATACATACCAAAGTTCAAACAAAACAAAATAGCCTATACATGCCGAAATGTTCTCTTAGACCAACTAAGAAGAAGATACCAAAAAGTTGTAAGCTGGTGTGATGACTTCGACGATGGTCCCGAACACACAAAAATGGATCAAAGGAACCTAAATAAGTGACAAATAAACACACCAAATGAGTATATAACTCAGTAAGTCATAAGCATTACACTGCCGTCCATTTATAAAGTATCATAAAAGGAAACAAATAATGCAAGATTAGGTACTCCATCGATACCGACTATGCTATAATTTCACGCACATTTATCATTACATGCTCTCAACTAGCCAAGCCTCCATTGACATCTCGTATGATATTCGATATGGTATTTGATGCATTTCCACACATCATTTTATTTTCGTTTAGATTATACTAATAATAGCATTTCATCTATTCCACAATAATCTTATGTTCCTAACTTCAAATATAATCACCACATAGGTTCAAGACTTACCAAGCTCAGTTCCAAATACAAACATAACGTCTATTCCTCACGAACTCAAAGTATCTACTCTTTCCGCTGTCCATGATCTACTCGATAAAGTCGCACACTTAACGTTAATAATTATTCGAAAATATATAGTAAGTCCGCACACTTAGTGCTTAATAATCAAACTCGCACACTTAGTGCTATACAATTAAACTCGCACACTTAGTGCCAATCTCATTATCGTAAATGTTTATACCCGCACACTTAGTGCCGAAATCAACAACTCAATACATCTCACTTCTTTTTACACTCGATAATTTTGTCACTACATGCATTTATATATCATTCCATTCGGCATAAGTACATAGGTATTATGATTATTTAAATCAATACAAAATATATGCTTAATAACTTACCTTGTGTTGGGTAAAATGGTTCCAACTCGGCTACTCGATGTTCTTTCCTTTGCCTTTGCTTGATTCTCCTCCTTTAACTTCTTGAGCTTAATCAATAAATTAACTAGTTTAACCGTCTTGCTAAATATTTATATCAAAATATTAATGATTTCATATCATAGGAGATACATGACTAATTCTTATCTTCCTACCATATGTTTTTGAGCTATTCGGCTAATAACCATATGCTATCACCCTACTATCAATAATCCAATCACACATGCATATATATATAATTGGACATTCGGCAACCACCCTTGCTAATTACTCATATTTAGTCGATTATATATATAATCCAAAAGTAATATCACGAATGGGCATACATTTATATATATATATATAGCCGAATGTGCAAAACTTAGACTCAACATCACCTATGCTCTTAATTTGATGGCCGAATATGCATATATATATGATATCAACTATACTATCATCTTTAATTCATCTAAACACAAAATTTCATCTCATGAACACTTGACTGAATTTTTCCTAATCTAGCATGGCTTCACATCTATTTGTAACATCCTATAAATCCACATATACCACATTTCTACATAAATTTTCTTTCACTTTTCCACTACTTCCATTCACAACATCAAAAGCACCATACTCTTAGCATTTACCTCTTCCTAACCATATGCCATCTAAGTACCCCTTTAGGTAGAAAATTAACATATGGGTTGTAATAAGCCATTGGCTACTAACTAGATTTTCACAAGAATTTAGTAAAAGTAACATAAATCCTACCTTAATCAACCCCTTTTGAGTTGGCCGAATGTCTAGAGCATTTCTTCCTTCCTTCTCCTAACTCACGGCAATTGCAAAAAAAAAGAAAAGAAAGAAGATGAATACTCCCTCTTCCTTCCTTATTTTATTCATCTTTTCTTTTTAATTCCTTTCTTTAATTTATTTTAATTGTTAACTAATAAAAGAATTGCATTGAAATTCAACCTAGTGCATGGGGCATCAGGGCTTGGCCGGCCACTACTTGGGTTTTTGGGCAATTTGACATGCAAACCCAAGTTTCCTCACTTTGTTATTATTTGATCCTTACATATTCCCCTATCATATTTTCTTAAGTTCTCAACTAAGTCAATGACATGAAATTCACATTCATAAGTCTAAATTAAAACATCAAATTTTGACACATGCACTAATACACATGAGGATATGCGACCAAATTTTAAATAAATTTTGGGACTCAGTCTTATGGCCCCGAAGCCACATTCTGACTAGGGTCAAATTAGGACTGTCACAGCAAAGGTGGATAGAGTTGTTAAAGGACTATGACTGTTCGATTGAGTACCATCTAGGTAAGTTGAATGTCATGGCTGATGCGCTAAGTCGAAGGGCTGTGGCAGAATTAAAGGCGATGTTTGCTCGTCTAAGTTTGTATGATGACAGAAGTTTATTGGCAGAGTTACAAGTGAGACCGACTCGGGTAGAACAAATTAAAAAGCAACAGTTGGAGGACGAGTCGTTGGTTCCTCGGTTTCAGCAAGTTGAGATGGGGGAGAATCTAGACTTTGGGTTAAATAGTGAGGGAGTTCTTTGTTTTCGAGGAAGAATTTGTATGCCGAAAGACTCAGACTTGAGATTGGTGATTTTGAAAGAGGCACATAATGGACCTTGTGCTATGCATCCAGAGGGGAGTAAGTTGTATCGAGACTTGCAACAGCAACATTGGTGGCCTGGGCTTAAGTGAGTAGTGACCGAATTTGTAGGGAGATGTTTGACATGTCAACAAGTGAAGGCCGAGCATCAACTACCTTCGGGATTGTTACAGCCGGTAAAGATACCACTTTGGAAGTGGGAAAGGGTAACTATGGACTTTGTAAGTGGGTTGCCGTTGACACCTTCTAAGAAGGATTCAGTTTGGGTGATTGTGGATAGACTCACGAAATCTGCTCATTTCATACCTGTCCGAACCGATTACTCACTTCAGAAGTTGGCCAAATTGTATGTGGCGGAGATAGTACGGTTGCATGGTGTGCCAGCATCGATAATTTTGGACCAAAACCCAAGGTTTACATCTCGGTTTTGGTAGAAGTTGCATGAGGCATTGGGAACTTGATTGGATTTCAGTACGGCTTTTCACCCTCAGTTGGATGGGCAGTCAGAGAGGGTTATTCAGATTTTAGAGGATATGTTGAGGGGTTGTGCTATTGAGTTTAGAGGTAGCTGGGAGGACCATTTTCCATTGGCAGAGTTTACGTATAACAACAGTTACCAAGCAAGTATTCAGATGGCTCCATATGAGGCACTATATGGGCGAAGGTGTCGTTCGCCTACTTGTTGGGCAGAATTGCGGGAAAGGAAAATACTTGGGCCAGAGTTGGTAGCAGATACTGAAGACAAGATTAAGGTGATTAGGATTCGGTTAAAGGAGGCAGCGGATTGACAAAAGTCTTATGCCGATCTGAAGCGTAAGGATATTGAATATACGGTAGGGGACATGGTCTTTTTGAAAGTTTTGCCTTGGAAGAAGATTTTGAGATTTGGTAAAAAGGGTAAGTTGAGCCCACGGTTTATTGGGCCTTACCGAATCATTAAGCGGATAGGGCCAGTGGCATATCAGCTAGAGTTACCTCCAGATCTGGATCATATTCACGATGTTTTCCATGTGTCCATGCTAAGGCGATATCATTCTGACCCAACTCATATCGTGCTAGTTGTAGAAATCGAAGTACGGTCGGATTTGACCTTTGAAGAGGAACCTGTGCAAATACTTGATCGCGATGTCAAGGTGTTGAGAAGGAGGTCAGTCCCATTAGTGAAGGTACTTTGGAGGAACCATGGAAAGGAAGAAGCTACTTGGGAGACCGAAGAGGCAATGCGTCAACAATACCCTCAACTATTTGGATTAGGTAAATTTCAATGCCGAAATTTCTTTATGGAGGGTAGAGTTGTAACATCCTGATTTCAGGTTTTTCGCGATTCTTAATATTTTAAGTAAGTTTCTAAAATTTTGTATGTGATTATGGAATTCATAATTTGGGTATGTAAATGGGCTTATGGAAGGCCCATGAGTTGGCCAAAACCTGGTAGAATTTTTAAATTTTGGACTTAGGAGTTAGAGGTTCTGGCTAGGTGCCCTTATATAAAGTTGTAGGTAAAATGTATCACAAAAAGAGCTTTGGTAAAGTGGTAAGGGTGACGCTACTAAGCTCCTAAAAAGGTGGCGTGTGGAGCATAATGGAAGACATGGGATCGATTCCCTGTGTTGGCAAATAAGAGTATTTATTTTTATGTGCAGGAAGGGTAAGTGTTGGAACCCAAGTGGATTCTCTAAGAGGAGAGTTGGATCAAGTCAAATGCATAGATTAAGGAGGGATAAGGGGAGAGATTTTAGGGATTTGATATGAAGATAGAGTTGGCCAAATAAGGGAGATTGGAGGGGGGATTTTTGACAGAGGGGTTTAGTTAGGGATTTTCGGCACTTAGGTATGTTTTGCCGTTTTCTCCTTTTGGTGTGTAGTTTTTCTTTTCTCTCTTTTTCTTTTGCAGCCGAATCTACCATCTCTTCTTCCATCATGTCTTCCTTCTCCTTCTTTCAAACTAGCCTACTATTTCCCTCCATTCGTCCATTGTTTCTTTCCTTTATCTCTACTTCTGCTGAAATACCGCAAAAGCCGAAATTAGTGAAGATAGGGGGTGCCGATTCTTTATGACCAGCAACATTTTCTTTCCTTTTCAATTGTTGGCATTCAATTCCTGTACCTTTTAGGCGTATGGATTCAAGAGGAGAAAGATTGTGGTAAGTGCTCAAACTCTAAACGATTGCTAGAGTAATTATTGGCCAAAAGTCGAAACCCCTCTAGTTTAGGGAGGTGGCCGAATATGGGTATAGGCCTTATGGGGTCTTCTCTTAATATTTTTATGGTTTCTATAGTGGAGGAGCAGCAAGGCATAGTGTCAACTTGAATCAGCTTGGATCTCCAGAGTGGCTAGATCTAGTCAATCAATATCGGCAAGGTAAGGTTCTTAAGGCCATTTTGGATGGTGGCCGAATGTGTAAGTACTAATATAAGATGGTTCTTATTCTGGGTCAATTAATGGAAGCTGATTTATTAATGGTGGAATATAGGAGAAATCGTGTAGGAGATCTCATCAAGGAATATCGCCAAACAGGTGTGTAACGAACCCTCTTTCATAAGCTTAAAGCGATAAATGCTAAAAAGCCGAAATGCCGAAATTCTGGCATTTCGAGGACTCGTGGGCAAGCGAACGCTCATTAGTTAGTTAGATTCATTGAGATGATGATCAGGAACATTCGAAACGGTAAGAATGTGATTTTTGGCATTCACGGTAAGTTGGGCCTCGAGGGGCTGCAATAGGGCCCAATAGGCTTTCAGGCCCATTTGGGTAAAAATTGGTAGAAAACGGAAATCTGTTAAATTGCATGTTAAGATTGTTAATACTGTTATGGATATAGGCTAAATGGGCCTAGATGACAAAATCGGCTAAGTAGGGCCCATTAGGGGTTTTAGGCCCAATAACTCGGTTTCGCTAAAAGTGGGCCAGAAATACTGTTTAAACAAACGGAATAATTAGTAATTGATGATGAACATGGAAAAATCCCTAATTTTTGGTAAAATTACGATATTACCCTTATAATATGAAAATGACCGTTTTTGCCCCTAAGTAAAAATGACCATTATACCGCTATGGTTTAAATGTGAATTTTGATACATGGGATTTTAGTAAACATGGTATGTATGATATGCACATGACATGTATGCTATGCACATGATATGTATGATATGCACATGATGTATTCATAAATGCATTAGGTTAGGTTTTTATATGGATGGAGGAAGTGCAAAAGGGCTTATGCCCCAGTTATTAAAAGGGCTTATGCCCCAGTTATTAAAGGGCTTATGCCCCAGTTATTAAAGGGCTTATGCCCCAGTTGTTAAAAGGGCTTTTGCCCCAGTTATTAAAGAGGCTAGGCCTCCAGTTATACGATAAAGCAGCTATGCTGCCAGCGGTGTGTTGGTTGGGTGGGTTGAGTTATTCCCCACATGGTGTGTTGGCTGGTATGGGTGGAGAGTAGCGGATGGTGGGTCGAGTAGTCTCCCCAAATGGGCTTGCATTCTTTCATTGACATTACATGTGATATTGAAATAGGCCTATGGGCCATACCGTTTATAGTAAAGGCTCCGGCCCAGTAATATGAAATATGAAAAGGCTTCGGCCCAGTGTTATGAAATATGAAATATGAAAAGGGCTACGGCCCAGTACATGTTGAGATTGGATTTGGGCTTAGGCCCAACAGGCTGTTATTGTTTGGGCTCTGAAAGGGGCTTGTTGCACACTGAGTTTCCAAACTCACCCCCCTTTCCTTAACCTTGCAGGTGAGCCTTGATGTCGGGACTTGAGCCGGAGGGGATTCAAAGTAGCCACAGTGATCGTCTTTGGGCTTTTAAATAAGCGTTGGTTTTCATTTAATTTCTTTTAATTATTATTTATTTTTGGGTTGTAATAAGGCCATTTTTAACTTTTCTTTTATTTCTTTTCGGGATTATTTTATTTTTAATAACTTTAAACCTGGTTGATAATTATTCAAATGGGCTAGGCTTAGGACGTGTTTTGAAAATGATACTTGTTTTCAAAATATCTCAACGCCACGATTAATCGATTTATCAGAGACGTCCACTTAAACAAATTTAAACTCGATATAACAAAGTGTGGCTATGGTTGTGGGCATGTCTAGGATTGGATCCAATCAAAGAGCTTGGTACTTAAGCAGCCTTCATGGCTCACCTCCTCTCTTCCGGATACCTACCTGGTGCCCAGCTTCCATACACTTTGTTAACTCAACAAAATATATGGTTTTTAAAACACTAACACGGAACGTGGGTTTTTCAACTCCAATGTGGCACGTCAGATTCGACCGTAATGTCTGGGCCGGGTTTGGGGTGTTACATAGGCATATGGAGCATTCGGTTATGGTACATTGAAATAAAGAATTGATGTATTTTAATTATTAAATACTTTGGACTATTTAGCAAATGTTGAATACCATGAGGAGGGAATAAGTAAACTTATTAATTATGCATTAAGAATTGATTTGTTTATAAATTAAATTGAATGAGTTGAAATTTAAATTTTAATTAGATCAAGAAACGAGGAGATCGGAAAAGGATAAGAGAAAAGCGAAATTAATTGAATAGCCGAGAAACTTAATCCGTCGATAATCGAGGTAAGTTTTAAGCAATTGAGTTGATTGAATTTAATTATAATGTAATTCATGAATTCAATGGAAGTACATAATTATATATGTATAGTTTGGTATAACCAAAACTGAATACATATGTATGGTTTGATATCACTGAAGGTGAATATATATATATACATTTATTTGATCTAGCCGATTATGGTAGAAGTATGTGTATATATATTCAAAATGGTAGTAAGCTTGAGATGAGCACTAAGTGTGCGAAGTGAAATTGGTAATGAGTACTAAGTGTAGAAAAACTGGTCATTTGGCACTAAGTGTGCAAACTGAATTTATACCGAGTACTAAGTGTACGAGATCAGTTAATGAGCACTAAGTGTGTGAGTTTATCTTTACGTATCAAAGATGGATTAAGGTGAATAAATGTTTATTTTTTTGTCTGAATTAAGCTCAAGAGAAAAAGGAGCTAAATTCGGAAAGGGGGAAAGCAAAAGTAGTTGGTTAATTAATTCGTAATTGTGCAATGACATTCTAGGTAAGTCCTTAAGTAATTAAATTTGATTTGCTGCGCGTTTAAGATTATATAATATGATAAGAAATTATTTGACCTTTACTTGTTCGATTTGCAATAAGTATATTGAATTTAGGCCATAAAGCCGAATATGAAATGGATGATTTATGTATATAATGTGGCCGAATGACTATTAAGTAATGATGTGAAAGTGTGTAATCTGTGTGTACAATTTTACTGTACTTGTTTGTATAAAGTCGAATGTGAATTGAATGGTATATATGTTGTGACCGAATGGCTATTATGAAACAAAGTCAAAGAATGGGATATTTGTATAATTGATGAATTGTTACTATTGTTCCTACTTGATTGAGGTTGTGTGTGAAATAATTTGTGAATATGGCATATAGCCGAATGGTTATTAAAAGTAAAACTGGGATAGTGAAAAGATTATGTGTTCTTTATATATGATTACTGAACCAAAAGTTAAAGGGTAGGTGTACATTTTGTGTTTATATTCGAATGAACCAATTGAATTACTAATGTGATATGTTATGTGAAATGTGTTAACATGTGAAAAAAATATGCAAGATACTGGAAATGTATCCGGGCTAAAGTCCCGTAGGCTTCGTGCAGGAAATGTATCCGGGCTAAAGTCCTGCAGGCTTTGTGCTAGTAATATAATTTCGGGTTTTATACCTAGCAGGCCAAGTGCCGATGAATTTGATAAAATTATACAATTACAAGATCCTACACTAAAATGACAAATTGAAAGTGTATTACATATTAAGTTGGGCAGGTATGTATCATGTACTCGTATGCGATTTTGATTTGAATTAAATTATAAATGTATAAAGTGATGCATCTGTGAATAAGTGTTATGACTATAAATGAGATTGTTTATGACTATAAATGTGATCATGATACGTTCGGTAAATGTGTGAAGTTATGTGAAGTGATTCTATGTTTATATTCAAATATAAACACTTGGTCCTTGTGGAAAGGTTTGTGGAAGTATATGATTTTATTTTTAGGTGATTACGATCATGGAAAATTAAATGTGAATATGATATTGTATTTTATTCGTTTCAATTGAACTAAAGTTGATAGTGAAGCATTTTAATGCCTATGTTATATGAGTTCAATCTTGAATGACATGATATACATGTTTAAATAATTTGAATGCAAGGAATGTGTGAAAGAGCAAATTTGTAATAAATCTGCTTGGGACAGCAACAGTAGCGAGATTTTGGAAAATGACCATAAATTATGTAAATTTAATTACAAGTTGAATAAAATGTAATTAAATCTTAATGAGTCTAGTTTCTTATAAAAGAAACCATGTAAGCAAAAGAATTGTAGATAATGAGATATTTGAAGTGGTGTGACATAGAGTCAAAATGACTTCGAAATCACCTGTTCTGTTTTTAGAAAATTATTGTAAATTGTACAATGATGATTATAAGATAAAATTTATATTCTTAGACTCCTTAGTGAGTCTATTTTCAAATGAAATAAACGAGAACATATTTTGAATTCTGTACAATGAGAAATCTGATTTATAGTGAAGAGTGGGTAGAATAGTCAAACAGTGAAACAGAGGAAAATTTAAGAAAAATCTGGTATTGATTGGTCAAACCAAAAATTCTAAAAATTTTAGAGATATAAGATATATGAGTCTATTTTCAGGGAAAATTAACAGAACATGATTTGGAGTTTTGTAACTCCAGTTATAAAAAATTTAGTGACTGCTGCTCAGGGAGACAGCTTGTAGTGATTATGTGATTATGTTGTGAACATTTAATAAACTTGGTCAGATGTATGTAGTCCATGTGAAAATGAGATGTGATAAATAACAGATAAATATATGCTATATGTGCTTGACATGTGACCTTGTGGTTCCATGAATCAAACATGGAAAAATATGACATGTTTTGGTTGGTATGTATTGGATATGTGCAAGTTTTGTTCATACGAATGAATTGACAGCTATCACACGAATTTAAAATCATAGTCATAAGTTATTTGTAAATATAAATAAGTGAAGCTATTTAATAAGGTTATATGAACTTAAGAGTACTATGAATGTATATACAATTGAGATTATTTTTCAATTCAGATTAGTGATATGGAATTTTCATAATCATTGAAATGATTTATTTGCTTAAGGTTTACTAAGCTTTCAAAGCTTATTCTGTGTGGTTTTCCTATGTCTATAGGGCTTCAGAGAAATTGCTTGGGTTGGAAGTCGAGGAGATTTCATCACACTATCGAGTTATCATGTGAGTAGATAAAGTTTGTATATCATTAAGGTTTAAGGCATGTATAGAATAGACTAATAGTGGAAGGATATTTTGGTTAACGTATTTAAGCCATGCGAATATGGCATCTTTTGGATGTTTAGTTTTATAAGTTACAAATTCGATCACTGGTTGTGTCTAGCATTTATATAAAAAAAATCTTTATTTCAAGAGAATGTTCAAAATTTTACTGTTAAGATCTGTTTTCTGATTTCCAGTAACGCCTTGTCCTATTCCGGTGACGGTTACAGGATAGGGGTGTTACATTTTATTGGTATCAGAGCCATGGTTTAGTCGGTTCTAGGACTACCATGGCGTATGTGAGTCTAGCTGTACATGCCATATTTGACCTACGATAGTGTGATATCTCCTGACTCTGACGAAAATTATTTGAATAAGATAGATAAGTCTTTCAATCAAGCTAATTTTAATAGTATAGAATAAGTACTCAGATGTTTGAATGAAATTGTGTTCTATACTAATTTGATTAAATTAAAGTTGGCTCTGAAATGTTTAAGTGTTCATGAATATATGAATCCAAAGTTAAATGAAATGATATGTTTAAAGTGCACATATGTGATGTTTTATAGACTTGGTTAAGTCACTTCAATGTGCAACAACAAGTGAACATAGGCACTGTGTGTGCGAGTTCCGTAACCGAGCACTGTGTGTGCGAGATCGGTTGTTGAGGCACTGTGTGTGTGAGTTCCATAACCGAGCACTGTGTGTGCGAGATCGGTTGTTGAGGCAGTGTGTGTGCGAGTTCTGTAACCGAGCACTGTGTGTGCGAGATCAGTTGTTGAGGCACGGTGTGTACGAGTTCTGTAACCGAGCACTGTGTGTGCAAGATCGGTTGTTGGGGCACTAAGTGTGTGAAATGAGATCATGTAAGACCTCGTCCGAGACGAAGGCATTGATTTGAAGTAGTGTATAAGAACGTGTCTGGGACACTGGCATCACTTATGATTCGTGTAAGACCCTGTCCAGGACAGTGGCATCAATATTGAATAACATGTAAGACCACATCTGGGACGTCGGCATTGTATAAGTTCTATCTGAATTTTAGCGCATTCCTGAACGACTCGATTTAAAACATCTGTTGAATAAGTAAATACTTACCTTATATATGTAATTCAGGTTATAAACCTAGCAGATTTAGGACTGGTGAATTGTATACTAGGCTAATAGCCTAATAAGTTGATGGCTATTAAGATTACTCAGACTTTGGGTCAAGTAGGCTTTGAACCAGTGTGTGGGGTTCGAGTCTATATCTAGTAGGTTCATACCGGTGAGTTAAGTTGTGTTTTACCTATGTGTGTTATTACCAAAATGAAAAGTAAGTGAGTAAATGTCAATTCTGCGGATCTCTGTGATTTATCATGATCAAACTCAAAAAATTTTGTTAGTTAAAGTACTGTGGCATAAGCTCAGAATTAAAAAAAAAAGTGGGATCTAGAGAACTCAATGAGAGAACGTCACCCTAACCTATTCACCGGTA
The DNA here is from genome assembly GCF_007990345.1 of Gossypium hirsutum. Lineage (NCBI taxonomy): Eukaryota > Viridiplantae > Streptophyta > Magnoliopsida > Malvales > Malvaceae > Gossypium > Gossypium hirsutum. The sequence goes on from NC_053434.1 coordinate 104,646,427, forward strand.
AGATTTTCGGGGACGAAAATCCCTAAGGGGGGAGAGTTGTGACAGCCCGATTTTTACCCTAGTCGGAACGGTGGTTTCGGGACCACGAATTCGAGTAAAAAAAAGGTATTATTTATTTATTATTTATCTATGTTTTGGATGCATGAATTTTGTTGGCGTGAAATTTTATTTTAAAATTTGCATCATTTGAATGCCGATTTATTAAATAGGGTCTAAATGCATAATATTAAAACTTAATGAGTTATTTGGTGATAACCAAATTATGAGGACTATTATTAGTGGAGGGATTTCATAGGAAATTTTGCCATTTCCAAGTGTAGTGGACGGCACTTGTTATTGTTATTAGTTTTATATAATGAATATATGCATTTTACCTATTAGTATTATTATATTTTATGAAATGAAAGTAATAAAAATGAAAGAAAAGGAATAAAATAAAACCACTTGCCTTGTTCTTGTCGAAATAAAAAGAAGAAGAAAATAGAAAAGAAACAAGACATTCGGCCTTCCTTGATTCAAAATTTAGGTATGTGTTTAGTTTTAATTTGAAATTGGTTGCATCTTTGAGATGTTAGTTGTCTTTTGATCATAACCCATGAATTTATTTTCCTAATTGTTGAACATTGAATGTTCGGTCATGAGGTTGATATAAAGAAATGCTTTAGTTCTTTGTTGAATGTGTTAGGAATAAGAGTTGGTGTTTGATTATTGAGGTTTAAATTTAGATGTTAGGTGATTTTGTGTTTATGGTATGAAAATAAAATAAATTGTTAAATGGGAAGTTAATTGCGAAATGAAGATATGTAAGGATTCATATAGGCATATGGAGCATTCGGTTATGGTACATTGAAATAAAGAATTGATGTATTTTAATTATTAAATACTTTGGACTATTTAGCAAATGTTGAATACCATGAGGAGCGAATAAGTAAACTTATTAATTATGCATTAAGAATTGATTTGTTTATAAATTAAATTGAATGAGTTGAAATTGAAATTTTAATTAGATCAAGAAACGAGGAGATCGGAAACGGATAAGAGAAAAGCGAAATTAATTGAATAGCCGAGAAACTTAATCCGTCGATAATCGAGGTAAGTTTTAAGCAATTGAGTTGATTGAATTTAATTATAATGTAATTCATGAATTCAATGGAAGTACATAATTATATATGTATAGTTTGGTATAATCAAAACTGAATACATATGTATGGTTTGATATCACCGAAGGTGAATATATATACATTTATTTGATCTAGCCGATTGTGGTAGAAGTATGTGTATATATATTCAAAATGGTAGTAAGCTTGAGATGAGCACTAAGTGTGCGAAGTGAAATTGGTAATGAGTACTAAGTGTAAAAAATTGATCATTTGGCACTAAGTGTGCAAACTGAATTTATACCGAGTACTAAGTGTACGAGATCAGTTAATGAGCACTAAGTGTGCGAGTTTATCTTTACGTATCAAAGATGGATTAAGGTGAATAAATGTTTATTTGTTTGTCTGAATTAAGCTCAAGAGAAAAAGGAGCTAAATTCGGAAAGGGGGAAAGCAAAAGTAGTTGGTTAATCAATCCGTAATTGTGCAATGGCATTCAAGGTAAGTCCTTATGTAATTAAATTTGATTTGCTGAGCGCTTAAGATTATATAATATGATAAGAAATTATTTGACCTTTACAAGTTCGATTTGCAATAAGTATATTGAATTTAGGCCATAAAGCCGAATATGAAATGGATGATTTATGTATATAATGTGGCCGAATGACTATTAAGTAATGATGTGAAAGTGTGTAATATGTGTGTACAATTTTACTGTACTTGTTTGTATAAAGTCGAATGTGAATTGAATGGTATATATGTGGTGACCGAATGGCTATTATGAAACAAAGTCAAAGAATGGGATATTTGTATAATTGATGAATTGTTACTATTGTTCCTACTTGATCGAGGTTGTGTGTGAAATAATTTGTGAATATGGCATATAGCTGAATGGTTATTAAAAGTGAAACTGGGATAGTGAAAAGATTATGTGTTCTTTATGTATGATTATTGAACCAAAAGTTAAAGGGTAGGTGTACATTCTGTGTTTATATTCGAATGAAGCAATTGAATTACTAATGTGATATGTTATGTGAAATGTGTTAACATGTGAAAAAAATATGCAAGATACTGGAAATGTATCTGGGTTAAAGTTTCACAGGCTTCGTGCTGGAAATGTATCCGGGCTAAAGTCCCGTAGGCTTCGTGCCGGAAATGTATCCGGGCTAAAGTTTCGTAGGCTTCGTGCAGGAAATGTATCCGGGCTAAAGTCCCGCAGGCTTTGTGCTAGTAATATAATTTCGGGTTTTATACCTAGCGGCCAAGTGCCGATGAATTTGATAAAAGTATACAATTAGAAGATCCTACACTAAGATGACAAATTGAAAGTGTATTACATATTAAGTTGGCCAGGTATGTATCATGTACTCGTATGCGATTTTGATTTGAATTAAATTATAAATGTATAAAGTGATGCATCTGTGAATAAGTGTTATGATTACAAATGTGATCGTGATACATTCGGTAAATGTGTGAAGTTATGTGAAGTGATTCTATGTTTATATTTTTAGGTGATTACGATCATGGAAAATTAAATGTGAATATGATATTGTATTTTATTCGTTTCAATTGAACTAAAGTTGATAGTGAAGCATTTTAATTCCTATGTTATATGAGTTCGATCTTGAATGACATGATATACATGTTTAAATAATTTGAATGCAAGGAATGTGTGAAAGAGCAAATTTGTAATAAATCTGCTTGGGACAGCAACAGTAGCGTGATTTTGGAAAATCACCATAAATTGAGGAAATTGAATTAGAAGCTGAATAAATTATGTAATTAAAGATTAATGAGACTAGTTTCTTATAAAAGAAACTGTGTAAGCAAAAGAATTGTAGATAATGAGATATTTGAAGTGGCGTGACATAGAGTCAAAATGACTTCGAAATTGCCTGTTTTGTTTTTAGAAAATCATTGAAAATTGTAAAATGATGATTATAAGATAAAACTTATATTATTGTACTCTTTAATGAGTCTAGTTTCAAATGAAATAAACGAGAACATAGTTTGAATTCTGTACAATGAGAAATCTAATTTATAGTGAAGAATGGTCAGAATAGTAAAACGGTGAAACAGGGGAAAAGTTAAGAAAAATCTTGTATTGATTGGTCAAACCAAATATTCTGAAAATTTTAGAGATATAAGATATATGAGTATATTTTCAGGGAAAATTAACAGCACGTGATTTGGAGTTTTGTAGCTCCAATTATAAAAATTTTAGTGACTGCTGCTCATCAAGACAGCTAGTAGTGATTATTTGATTATGTTGTGAGCATTGAATAAACATGGTCAGATGTATGTCGTCCATGTGAAAATGAGACGTGATAAATAACAGATAAATATATGCTATATGTGCTTGACATGTGACCTTGTGGTTCCATGAATCAAACATGGAAAAATATGACATGTTTTGGTTGGTATGTATTGGATATGTGCAAGTTTTGTTTATACGAATGAATTGGCAGTTATCACACGAATTTAAAATCATAGTCATAAGTTATTTGTAAATATAAATAAGTGAAGCTATTTAATAAGGTTATATGAACTTAAGAGTACTATGAATGTATATACAATTGAGATTATTTTTCAGTTCGGATTAGTGATATGGAATTTTCATAATTATTGAAATGATTTATTTGCTTAAGGCTTACTAAGCTTTCAAAGCTTATTCTGTGTGTTTTTCCTATGTCTATAGGGCTTCAGAGAAATTGCTTGGGTTGGAAGTCGAGGAGATTTCATCACACTATCGAGTTATCATATGAGTAGATAAAGTTTGTATATCATTAAGGTTTAAGGCATGTATAGAATAGACTAATAGTGGAAGGATATTTTGGTTAACGTATTTAAGCCATGCGAATATGACATCTTTTGGATGTTTAATTTTATAAGTTAGAAATTTGATCACTGGTTGTGTCTAGCATTTATATAAAAAAATCTTTATTTCAAGAGAATGTTCAAAATTTTACTCTTAAGATCTGTTTTCTGATTTCTGGTAACGCCTTGTCCTATTCCGGCGACGGTTACGGGATAGGGGTGTTACAGACTATGAGTTTGTGATTGACCACCATCCAGGAAAGGCTAATGTTGTTGTTGATGCTCTAAGTTGAAAATAACTGTTTGCTTTGCGTGCAATGAATGCGCATATGGCTATGTTTGATGATGGTTTAATAATGGCTGGATTAAAAGCAAGACCGTTATTTATTCAACAAAATTTGTGAGGCTCAGAAATTTGATGATGATTTGTTAGCAAGACGAGCTCAATGTGATTTAAATGTTGATTCAGAGTTTAAAGTTGATGCTAAAAGTTGCTTGAGGTTCAAAAACTGAATATGTGTCCTGAGAAATTGAGAGTTGATTCAAATGATTTTGAATGAAGCTCACAGTAGTCAGTTATTTGTTCACTCGAGTAGTACAAAGATATATAATGACCTGAAACAACTTTACTAGTGGCAAGGTATGAAACGAGACATTTCTTACTTTGTTTTGAAATGTTTAGTCTGTCAACAAGTAAAAGCTGAGCATCAGGTGCCTTCTAGATTGCTTCAGCCGATCATAGTACTTGAGTGGAAATAGGGCAGAGTCACGATGGATTTTGTATCTGGTTTACCATTGACACCAAGCAAAAAAGATGCAATCTAGGTTATTGTGGATAGATTAACTAAATCGGCTCATTTTGCTCCGGTTCACACAGATTACTCGCCTGATAAGCTGGCTAAATTGTATGTTTCTCAGATTGTGAGATTACACGGAGTACCTATTTCTATAGTTTTAGATAGAGATCCGAGGTTACATCGCGGTTTTGGAAGAAACTACGAGATGCTCTAGGTACGAAATTACATTTCGGCACTACTTTCCATCCGTAAATAGATGGTCAGTCCGAACGAATCATTCAAATTCTTGAGGATATGTTGAGATATTACATTCTCGAGTTCGAAGGTATGTGGGAATGATACTTACCTTTGATTGAATTTGCATACAATAATAGCTTTCAATCAAGCATCAAAATGGCACCTTATGAGGCTTTGTACGATCGTAAATGTCGTACACCATTGTATTGGACCGAGCTCAGTGAAAACAAGATACACAGGATCGATTTGATTAAAGAGACCGAACAGAAAGTAAAAGTGATTCGTGAAAGTTTGAAAACAGCATCAGGTCGTCAAAAATCATATGCGGACTTGAAACAAAAAGATGTAGAGTTTCAAATTGGGACAAAGTTGTTTTGAAAGTCTTGCCATAGAAGAAAATACTTAGATCTAGTCGTAAAGGCAAATTAAGTCTAAGATTTGTTGGGTCGTACGAGATTATAGAGTTTATTGAGCCAGTTGCTTATAGACTGTTGTTGCCACCTGAGTTAGAAAAGATCCATAATGTATTCAATGTTTCGATGCTTCGTAGATATTGATCTGATCCCTCACATGTGATTAGTTTGTTAGAGATTGAGTTTAAATTTGTATGACATATGAGGAAGAATCGATTCGTATTCTGGCTCGCAAAGTTAAAGAATTGCGAAATAAGAAAATTCCATTAGTGAAAGTATTGTGGCATAGACGCAGAGTTGAAGAGGTTACATGGGAACCTGATGATGCAATGAAAGAACATTATCCTAACCTATTCACTGGTAAGATTTTCGGGGACGAAAATCCCTTAAGAGGAGAGTTGTAACATCCCGATTTAGACCCTATTCAGAATGATGGTTTCGAGACCACAAATTTGAGTCAGAAAAATATTTTAAAATTATTTTTTGTTTTTATTATGTGTGAATTTATATATGTCAAATTTTCGTGTTTTAATTTTGCCGTGTGAGTGTCGATTTAATAAAAAAGGGCTTAATCGCGTAAAATGAAAATTTGGTGGTTAAATGTGAAAGGTCCAAATTGTTGTTGTGTTTTAAAATGGAGGTATTTATAATGAAATTATACCCTTGAATTTTAGCATGGACAAATTCGGCCATTAGTTAATGGAATGGGAATTACATTATAAAGGCTAAATTTGTAAATTATGTAAAAATATGTATTAAATAAAACATGAAATTAAAAGCCATTTTTCATATTTTATTTTCAAGTCCGAAAATCAAAATAAGAAAGAAAAAAATAAGGTTTCAAAGGTTTTTCCATTGTCAAGCTTAATCAAGGTATGTAAGTAGCTCGGTTTTTTATAATTTTTACATTTTTGAGATCGTTGTAGTGTAATGTACAAAGCCCATGCTTGAATTTTTTTTATTTTGATGAATATTTTGAGTTATGCAATTGATGAATCTTTGAGCTTTATGATGATAGTTGATGAAATATGAAAGATATGTTTTACATTAATATGTTTTGTATTGGAACTTTTAATGATTTTGAGTAATTAGGACTAAATTGCAAAAATAATAAATTGAAGGACTAAAATGTGAAATAAATGGAATTTATGGACTAGTATGAACACATGGAACATTCAACCTAAGCATGACATATTGAAATTTTGCGTATTTTGTGTTTTGTGAAATTTTGATTAAATTGTAAAAAGTGTAAAATGTTAGGGGTAAAATTATAATTTGTCCATTTATGTGTTTTGGGACTAAATTGAGTGAAAATATGTTTGAATGAGTTTAATTTGAATATGTTTAGATCAAGAACTAAAAAATCGAATTTGGATAGGGGAAATCTAAAGTTGTTGATCAGCTGTCCCGTTCCGATTTTTATCGTCCAAGGTAAGTTTATAAGCATATAGATATTGTTAATTTTAATTATGTATGAGTTTATATGATGAAATTAAATTATGTGAAATTATATGTGTGAAATTCGAATGTAAATATGCATGGAAAGAAAGTTTACGAGTTCGATTTGACCGAATTAGAACCTCCAAAAGTCCCGTACGAACCTTAGGAATAGCTAGGATACATATGTCATGACATAGGATTTTCGATATGTGTTTTGTGTAAGACCACGTCTGAGACGTTGGCATCGATCTGTGATTACGTGTAAGACGATGTTTTGGACATCGGCATCATATTTGATTCGTGTAAGAACCTTTCTGGGACAGTAGCATCGATAGCATGTAAGAGCACGTATGGGACGTTGGCATTGTTTGATATATGTGATTATCCGAGTATCCTATTCAATTTTGAATGATTCAACGGGCAATGATAAGTTGTGAACGAAGGTGTAATGCGAGCTAAAATAATCAGGTATGAGTTAGTTGATAACCTATTCGAAAATAAGGTAAGTTGGCCATTTGATATATGATGCAAATTATATAAGTTGTTAATGTGAACATATGTGCACTTCCAAAATATATTTGGCTATATGTTATGTATATGCAGGTGATGTTTTATTTTGATTCATGAGTATATGTATACGTGTGTAGATATATTTGGTTATATAATGATGTTATGTCTTTGAAATTGAATGATTCTTGGAATGTGTATATATGTACAATCGGTTAAGATAAGGTTATTTATGAAAGCATATGTTAATTATGAAATGTTAAACTTGGGATTAAATGTAACTATGATTGTATAACTTGGTTTGGTCAAAATAAGTTGATAATGTCATTGAGTTGTTATTTGCTTATGACTTACTAAGCTTTAATAGCTTACTGTGTGTTATGTTTGCCTCTGTTTTACAGGTTTCGAGATCTAGTTATGAGCTCGAGGATCATCAGCAAAATTCGTCACACTATCGACTATTTTTGGTATTTGATAAGTTTAAATTTGAACTTATGGCATGTATAGGCTAGTTAATATGTTTGATTTTGAAGTTGTGTATATATTAAGCCATGCGAAAATGGCTAATATGATATGTGAGTTTATGAAAATTTAGTCAAGTAGATAAGTGTTTTATGCCTGGAAAGTGGTTGTCAATTTTGGATGTGGTTTGTTTGAATCGGCCATGGCATATACATAAGTATGAAATATGTTTGTTATGTTATTCATGATTAAAATGATTCAATTTTGACTGGTATTTGGTCGGAATGGTTTAACTTGGTTGTCGAATGTATTCGGTTAAATGTTGAAATTAGGTAAGGAATATACTTGATTGATGATTCGGTACTTGCACATATAAATATATTTTGGCACATAATGTGGTGATGATATATGCATCTATGTTATCCCAAGGTATATATGTGTTGTGGTACTTGATTATGTGTTTCGGTAATGGAGTAAATGATGGATGTTATTGAGTTAAAATATGTAATGTATTAGTTAGTGATATGTATGCCATATACATATATAGTGTGCTTGGTATATGCTCACGGTTTTAAAGTAATGATGTAAATAGATTATGGTTAATCATTTTGGGAAGCTTTTCATATTAGATATATGTATATACATATATGTATTTCAGTTGTGTCTTAAAATTTGGTTTACTTGGAACGCATGATTTGTACTATGAATTAGTTTAAGTTGTTAAACTTAATACAAGGAATATCTGTTTGTCATGTTTGTTATAAGTTTCGATAAAATTGGTAAAGTTAAGTATAATGTATATTCGACGGTAGTACTAAATCATTTTATAAGTGTTTGAGGCATATTTATGTGATGGAATAGTATGATAATGTGTATTTGGTTACGTATGATTAATTGATGAATGACTTTGGTATGTGAATGAGATGTAATTTAGTTTTTATGTTTTGCTCAATTAATAGTTCATAAAGATATGTTTGATATTTGCCAAGTTAGACAGATTTAATGGCATGTATTTGATATATGAGTTTGAATGTCTTAATGTTTGTATATAAAATTTGTTATGAAAGTATTTATTTTAAAATTTTATTATTTGAACATTATAAAGGAGATATATATAATTCGTATAATTGAGTTTATATTATCTTAAACATGTATAATAATGAATGACTTCCTTAAGCTGTGAATTGTTCAGTAATGCCTTGTAACCCTAATCTGGCAACGGATATGGGTTAGGGGTGTTACATTGAACCATTTGGAATAGAAGCCGGATACTCAAGATCTCAATCGATAAGTACCTATACCTTGGCCCGTAGCCAAATCAAGGTATTATTCATACCTGAAGTGCCGATATCATGGCCTGAAGCTAATACTTTAACCTAATGATATGTCACTAGCATTCGAAACTACTCCTAAGGTTCAACCGGGAAGTTTCACTTGTTGATTTCATCGTTGAACACATCCGTATAATAGTATTCACATTCAAACATTATCTGTAATCTCATAATCACATTTTATGCTACACCAAAGCATATAAAATACATTTATAATGAAATTATCATATACGAACTTACCTCGTATTCAGAATTGACTTCTCGGATCGATTACTCGATAACCTTGCTTTTCCCCTGTTCTAAATCCGAATTCTTTTTTTCTTGATCTATATGTATTCAAAATTAACCCATTTAATCACCAACTCATTAAATTTAGTTAAAAAATATACATTTACTTTAGCCACTAAACTTTCACATTTTAACAATTTAGTCACTATTTCATAATTACACAAAATTCACATAATTCAATCCAAATACATACTAGCTAAATTTCATAGGGACCCCTAGCAATCCAAAACTTTCATTTACTTCACATTTTAACCCTCAATTTACACTTTTCACAATTAAATCCCTAATAGACATTTTTACTCAAAAGCACTTAACAAAACTTGATAATCTATCATTTATCTTCCATTTCTCATCATCAACATTCAAAAACTTCAAGCTATCATCAATGGAAACTGACAAATTCATCAATCAATTCAAAAATTAGGGTACGGGCTACCTAGAATATGAAGAAACGATTACAGAAACATAGAAATCATAAAAAATCGAGCTCAAAACATACCTTAATCAAGCTATCTCCTAGCCAAACCCTAAAACACCAAAAATGGCTTCTTCTTCTTCATAATCGGTGGTGGAAGATGATAATAAGGCTTGTTTTTGTTTTGTTTTATTAATATTAACCTTATTAACCAATTTACCATTTTATCCTTAATTAAAACCATTTAAAAACACCTAATACAAGCCCATTTTTGTCAAATTCCACTATCGATGGTCTAATTTCATCATTAGGACCTTTCATTTAATAAGCCATAGCAACTAGGCACCTTTATCAAATAGAATGCAACTTTTGCATTTTACGCGATTTTGTCCTTTTTTCAAATTAAGCATCCAAACGATAAAATTATTCCATCAAACTTTCACACATATATAATCACATGATGTAAACACCAAAAATAATACTAAAATAATATCTTGACCTTAGATTTGTGGTTCTGAAACCACTATTCTGATTTAGCTAAAACTGGGTTATTACACCCTAAGTATCTTTTGTTTTAACATTGGATCATTTGGGACACAATTTTTTTTCTAAAGAAAAGGGCTCGTTTTTCGTTAATTGAGAAGTCTTCTGTCAATCCATCTTCCACCTTTCTTATGTGCGGCAAAAACTCTATGCCTAAGGGTTGTTTACTTTTAATTTCCTCCTCTAGGGTTGGTTTGACTTGTAATTCGACTAGGATTCCCTTGTCACCATAAAGGTTTAATCTCACGAACATTGCCCTTAACTCTATTTTTGCTTTTCTACTTAGGGTGTATGCTACAATATTTTCTTTTCCTAGATGGTATTTGATGGTACAGTTATAATCTTTTAGGAACTCAATCCACCTCCTTTTCCTTAGGTTGAATTATTTTTGAGTTAGGAGGTATTTCAAACTTTTGTATATAAATCATGCACTCTTTCAATAAAGATAGTGCTTCCAAATTTTAAGTGTGAAGACTACTGCAACTAACTTTAGGTTGTGCGTAGGGTAATTGCATTCATGAGCCTTAAGTTGTCGTGTTATATAAGCGACCACTTTTTTATCTTGCATTAAGACAAAACCGAGACCCACATGTGACACATAATTGTAAATAACATATTCCTTTCCTAATTTGGGTTGGGTTAAGATTGGTGCTTGGGTTAAAACTGTCTTCAACTTTTGAAAACTTCTTTACTGTTCCTCGATCCACTTAAAAGGCACATCTTTCCTTAGAAACTTGGTCAAGGAGGTGGCTACTAAGGAAAAACCTTTAACAAACCTTCGATAATATCCTGTTAATCCTAGAAAACTCTGAATTTCTTAAACGTTTTTTTGCTACTTCCTTTCTAGGATTTCTTCTATCTTTTTTGGATCCACTTATATACCCTTAGTAGAAGCAATGTGAACTAAAAACATTACTTCCTAAGAAAAAAATTCACACTTGCAAAATTTAGCAAAAAAGTTCTTCTCTCGCAGAATTTGCGAAATGATCCTTAAGTGTTTGTCATGTTCTACCTCAGATTTTGAGTACACCAAAATGTCATCAATAAAGACTACAAAAAATTGATTGAGGAAGGGTTGAAACACACGATTCATGAGGTCTATGAATGTTGTCAGTGCATTTGTTAATCGAATGGCATGACTAGAAACTCGTAGTGTCCATAACGAGTTCTAAAATTTTTTCTTCTACACATTCATCTCCTTCACTTTTAATTGGTAGTACCCTGACCTTAGGTCAATTTTGGAAAATACAATGGCATCTCAAAATTGGTCGAACAAGTCGTCTATCCTTGGTAAAGGATATTTATTTTTTACGTTTAACTTATTTAGCTGACGATAATCAATACACAGTTAGAGTGATCCATCATTCCTTTTCACGAACAAAACTGATGCACCTCACAAAGAAATATTGGGTCTAATGGACCTATGATCTAGCAAATCCTGGAGTTGAATCTTTAGTTTTTTTAACTCCTTTGGCACCATATGGTAAGGAACTACTAACACTAATGCAATTCCTGGCAACACCTCAATTCCTAACTCTACTTTGCGATCGGGAGGTAACCTTAGTAGCTATTCGGGAAAAATGTCAGGAAGTTCGATAACTATTCGATTGTTGCTTACTTTGGGTTCAACGATTTTAGCTTTTCTGAAATAAGCTAAAAATGTCTCACACCCCTTACGAGTTAATTTTTCTTTGACTATGGCTGAGATTCCTTTTGACAAATAATTCATTCTATTACCTACTATAACAATTTCGTTGCCATCTTTGGTTTTCTAAGTTTCTCTTTTTAGGGCACAATCTAAGTTTGCTTGATGTTCTATCAACCAATCCATCCCCAGAATTAGATCGAACTCCCTTAATGATAATTCTATTAAATCAATAGAAAAATTTTCCTCTTGCAACTCCAATAGATATCTTTTATAAATTCTATAAACCCTAACTATTTGTCCTAATGAGCTTATTACTGTCATAACATTATTTGTTTTTTCCACTTTTTCTTTCAATTTTTAACCATTCTTGGAGTTACATATGAATGAGTATATCACACATCAATTAAAGCAAATAAAGACACATACTGTAACACCCCTAACCCGTATCCATCACTAAACTAGGGTTAAGAAGCATTACCAGACATATCGGAACATTTCACAATCATTTCACAATCAAAAGTCAAACATCGTCATACCATAGTCAAATATTACTATAAAGTCCCTTTCTTAAGTCAACTAGACGTTAAAAATACTTTAGAGAAGATTCGGGACTAAACCAATCTCGTATAAAATTTTTCGAAACTAAAAAAATTTTCTAAGTTACAAAGGTCACACGCCCGCCTAAAGAGGCCATGTGCCTTACATGACATTAGGCAAGGCCATGTGTCTAGGCTGTGTCAAAACAGGGCATACATATTGACTAATTCACACGGCCACAAGACACGTTCGTGTGCCTTGGACATGGTCGAAACTAACTTGAGTCACACGACTAACCACACGTCCGTGTGTCTAGCCTGTGCTCAGGACTGACTTTAAATTGCAGGGCTACCTCAGGGGACACACGGCCATGTAACATGACCGTGTGCTGCACATGGATGAGACACGAGCCCGTGTCTCTGCCCATGTAGACAAAAATAGGCGATTTGAAAAGCCAATTTGCCACCCATTTTGGGTTATCCCTACAAGCATAAAACCAAGAACATTTCATGTCCCAAAAGTAGTAAAAAACATACTAAATCATGCACAAATTGACCCATGATATCATCACTCATTCCCATATACAAATCCACTTCAAACATACTAATTCAAAATACTAATTTTATATTAAAACATATGAATCATACATCATAATAATCCATTTCAATTCATAGCATTTCAAATCAAATAAACTTCCCAAATCAACTATGAAACTTACCAAAATTGACTATTTCATTTGGCCATTCAAGGGCACATCAAAACATGTCATTTTTGAACACAAAGCATATACAAAAATTCATTCAAAATCTCATCCATAATCAAGCCATATCACATGACTAGATATATGCATCTCAAAACATATCTGAAGTTCTCTAGTCTATACATGCCATACTTCAATATTCACATTTTTAAAAGGTACCAAAATAGAGTTAGACAAAGTGGTGATGATCCTCGAGATCCCTGAGCTTGCTGTAGCTTCGATAATCTATAAAACAATTGAACACACAAAGTAAGCTTTCAAAAGCTTAGTACGCCATATACAAATAAACTTATCACATATCACAATTATAAACCAATTCATTTATATAAATCATGGCATAACATAATAGCAAGTTCATATTTCTCATTTAGCTCAATTGTTCACAATCACTTACTTATAAGTGCATCACATTTCCATGTAGCTCATATCAAAAGATCATATTTATACTGATTCTATCTTCTTTTCTGTCACTTTCGTATCAATCACTTATGCGAAATAAGCTTCACAACCCTTTCTCACATAATTCAGAGATTTCATTGAAGATATCACAACTGGTAAACCATTTTCAAATCACTGGATTCAATTCGAACTATCATATCATTCTGACTTCTCAGATCAATAGTTTTTCGTTTGCAGTTCACAATAGCATTATGCAAAGTTAACCAATCCATACCCAGAATTATATCAAACTTATCAAAAGGTAATAATATCAGATTCGTTGGAAAACAAATATCTCGAAACATCAACGGACAACTCTTGCATACTTTGTCAACTAAAATACTCAGGTCTAAGAGGTTCGATACTCTAATTACAAATTTAGTAGACTCAATAGGAAAAGTCTTACTGAATACTAAATTCATGCATACATATGAATGTGTTGATCCCGGATCTATCAATGCTATCACAGAAGTATCATAAAGAGTAAATGTACACGTTAGAACATCTAGAGATGAAGCTTCCTCACGAGCTCAGATGGAATAGGCTTTGGCAGGTGCTCTAGCCTCAGATCGAATAGTTGCATATTTAGTAGCTCTTCGGCTACCGCTCACATTTCTCATATTTTTGGGAGGCCTGCCTCTAGCTGAAGTGACACTCGGTCTTGATTTTATACAATTTCTTGCTCAACTGACTCAGGACAATCACGGATAAAGTGATCTAAAGATCCACATTTGAAACAGGCTCGATCATTCAATCTACAACTGTTAGGATGTCGTTTACCACAATGCCTACACTTGGGTCGATTAGATCTGACATTTCTGACACTAGCAACTAAAGTAGCTGGAGCTCTAAAGCTCGAATACGATCTAGCATGATCTCTACTCGAATACCCCACATTAGCCTTCGAACGACTATAAACATCTCAGAATTTCTTTGATGCAGACTGAAATGATTTATTTGATGATCTTTTTTTCATATCTCTAGCTTTTGAATCAGCTTTTCTTTTCTCTTTACTTAATTCTTCAGCTTTACACGCTTGTTTAACAAGTACTACCATCTCTTTTATTTCCAGAATTCCAACTAACAAACGGATATCTTTATTTAAGCCATCTTCAAACCTTTTACACATTATTGCTTTAGTCGAGACACATTCTGTGCATACTGGCTTAATCTCACTAATCCTCGCTCGTATTCTGTAACAGACATATGGCCCTATTTCAACTCAAGAAACTCTTTGTGTTTCTGATCTATAAATCTTTCACTGATGTATTTCTTTCGAAATTCAATTAGGAAGAAATCCCAGGTGATTCGTTCCTTCGGAACCACTGATATCAAAGTTTTCCACCCCTGATATGCGGTATCCCTCAGAAGTGAAACAACACATTTAATACATTCTTCTAGAGCACAAGACAACTCATCAAATACTTGAAGCGTATTCTCGAGCCAGAACTCAGCTCTCTCGGCATCATCATCAGTAGTAGCACGAAGTTCTTTAGCCCCATATTTTCTAATCTCATCAACGGGAGGCTTATTTAGACAAATCAAATCTATCACTTGAGGAACTACGGGAACTTGTAGGGTGGAGGTTGGGGAGCAGCCAGATTAGTTCTAACATATTAAGTGAACCACTCATTCATCATTTGGAATAAGGCTTGCTTAGCCTCTCCCTCATGGCTACTCATAACAGGTTGACAATTAGACGGCACTGTTCATTGAGCGGGCGCAGGCGCATTACTTTTGACATCGTCAGGTACGGCTCGTTTGGGATCCATTACAATACGAAAAACACATTTTGTTTATCAGGATTCATCACAATATCACAGTTCGTATATATGGCATGTTTAGCTAGATTCTCACACCCTATGTTAGTCCTAAAATCGACTAAACTGTAGCTCTGATAGCAACCAAATGTAACACCCCTAACCCGTATCCGTCGCTAGACTAGGGTTAAGAAGCATTACCAGACATATCGGAACATTTCGTAACCATTTCACAATCAAAAGTCAAACATTGTCATATCATAGTAAAATATCAATATAAAGTCTCTTTCTTAAGTCAACAAGACCTTAAACATACTTTAGAGAAGGTTCGGAACTAAATTGATCTCGTATAAAAGTTTTTAAAACTAAACAAATTTTCTTAGTTACAAAGGTCACAAGCCCGTGTGAACAGGCCATGTACCTTACATGGCATTAGACACGCTAGTGTGTCTAGGCTGTGTCAAAACAGGGCATACATACTAACTAATTCACACGGCCACAAGACACGCCTGTATACTTTGGCCGTGGTCGAAACTGACTTGAGTCACACGGCTAACTACACGCTCGTGTGTCTAGCCCGTGCTCGGGACTAAATTTAAA
The DNA here is from genome assembly GCF_007990345.1 of Gossypium hirsutum. Classification (NCBI taxonomy): domain Eukaryota; kingdom Viridiplantae; phylum Streptophyta; class Magnoliopsida; order Malvales; family Malvaceae; genus Gossypium; species Gossypium hirsutum. The sequence goes on from NC_053434.1 coordinate 104,662,517, forward strand.
TTGTAGGACTACCCCAGTGGACATACGACCATGTAACATGACCGTGTATCGCACACGGTTGAGACACATGCCCGTGTCTCTACCCGTGTGGACAAAAATAGGCCATTTGAAAAGCCAATTTGCCACCACTTTTGGGGCATCCAACAAGCATAAAACCAAGCACATTTCATGTCCCAAAGGGAGTAAAAAACATATTAAATCATGCAGAAATTAACCCACAATATCATCATTCATTCCCATATACAAATCCAACTCAAACATACTAATTCAAAATACTAATTTTATATCAAAACATATAAATCATACATCATATTAATCCATTTCAATTCATAGCATTTCACATCAAATCAACTTCCCAATTCAACTATGAAACTTACCAAAATTGACTATTTCAATTGGCCATTCAAGGGCATATCAAAACATACCATTTTTTTAACACAAAGCATATACCAAAATTCATTCATAATCTCATCCATAACCAAGCCATATCACATGACTAGATATACACATCGCAAAACATATACAAAGTTCTCTAGCCTATACATGTCATACTTCAACATTCACATTTTTAAAAGGTACCAAAATAAAGTTAGATAGTGTGATGATGATCCTCGATGATCCCCGAGCTTGTGGTAGCTTCAATAATCTATAAAATAATTGAACACACAAAGTAAGCTTTCAAAGGCTTAGTAAGCCATATACAAATAAACTTATCACATATCACAATTATAAACCAATTCATTCATATAAATCATGGCATAACATAACAGCAAGTTCATATTTCTCATTTAGCTCGATTGTTCACAATCACTTACTTATAAGTGCATCACATTTCCATGTAGCTCACATATCAAAAGATCATATTTATACTTACCTTTCATTGCCAAATTCCATATACAGTTCATAGGTACCTGATTCGGATATACATTTACATAATTATTCATTTCTTAGAATGGCCGTTGAACCATATGGAACCAAATAGCATACGTGGATAGATTGGAAAGCTCATAGAATGCCAACGTCCCAGACATGGTCTTACATGTAATCAAATATCGATGCCACTGTCCCAGACAGGGTCTTACACGAAATCAAATATGATGCTGATGTCCTAGACATGGTCTTGCACGTAAATCTCAAATCGATGCCAACGTCCCAGACATGGTGTTATACGAAATCACATATCGGAATCCTATGTCATGACATATGTATCCTAACTATTCCTATGGTTCGTACGGGGCTTTCAGATGTCGTCACATAATCGAAACATTCTCAATTTTACATATTCAGCTTCTATAACCATTCATCACAATTCAATATCATATAAGCATGAATAAATCAATCCAAACATGTTTATTTGTATATAGACTTACCTCGTACAGATTCGAATGGACGAAATCGACTACTTGACGACTTTCGACTTTCCCCGATCTAGTTTTGTTTTCATTGGTTCTTGATCTATATAAATTTAAATTTAACTATTTTATTCAACAAATCATTCAATTCAATCCATAAACACATATTTAGGGTATTTTACAAATTTTCCCTCACATTTTCACATTTTGACATTTTAATCCCTAATTCATAAAATCAAAAAATCCAAAAAAATTCCTTATACACAAACTTAGTTGAATATTTATGTAGTTCATAAAAGCCCATAAATTTCATTTATTTCACATTTTAGCCCCTCAATTTCTCATTTTCATAATTTAGCCCAAATTACTCAAATTCATCAAAAATCCCAAAACAAAACATGTTAACCCAACACATATCTTTCATTCTTCATCAATTAATATTACAAAGCTCATAAAATCAACAATAGCATAACTCAAAATCATCATCAAAATCTAAAATTGAGGCATGGGCTTAGTAGAACACAAGGCAACGATAAAAAAAACGTAAAAATTATTAAAAACCGAGCTCAACCATACCTCAATCAAGACTTGTGAGTGCCAAACCCTAGCTTGATCTTTTTCTTTTCTTTTCTTTTGATTTTCGGTTGATGAATGTAGAAAAATGATAAATTTAATTTGTTTGTTTTATTAAATAAACATTAACACATCAATTACTAGTTTACCCTTGATTTAAAAACTTATAATTCATCCATTTTAAGCTCATTTATGATCAATCCCGCTATCCATGGTCCAATTACATAAGAAGGACCTCGCTTGATAAAAGCCATATCAATTTAGCACTTTAACAAATACCAAGTCACTTTTGCACTTTACGCGATTAAGTCCTTTTTCTTAAATCGGCACACAAATGATAAAATTTTCATACAGAATTTTCACACATATCATTTCACATACTATAAACACAAAAAATAATATTAAAATATTTTTCTGACTCAGATTTGTGGTCCCAAAACCACTGTTCCGACAAGGGTCTAAACTGGGCTGTTACACATACATAATTAAAATCTTCTTGTAAAATATTTTAAGCGAGATAAGAATTTCTCAGAACGCAAATTCTTCCTTTGAAGTACAAACCACCATCAGAACCAACATAAAAATCTAAACCAGGTATCGTCTCAATCTGTTTCCATTTAGCTATAAACACATTGTTACATATCTGATCTTTGCAAATTTGTTGTAAAAACATCAGTCTAGCTTTTAACTCAGCTAAAATCTAACCATCATCAATCAACATCAATCTCATATTCAAAGCTCGCAAAGCAAGCAAAGAATTTCTACTCAAAGCATCAACAACAACATTAGCCTTTCTCAGATGATAATCAATGATCAAATCGTAGTCTTTCAATAACTCGAGCCATCTGCGCTGTCTGAAATTTAAATATTTTTGTGATATCAAGTACTTTATAATTTTATGATCCATGAAGATATGACATTTTTCTCCGTACAAATGGTGTCGCCAAATCTTCAAGACAAATACAATAGCTGCAAACTCTAAATCATGTGTTTCCAGACGTATTTCCTGAAGAGTTATCGGGTTTACCACTATTAGAGAAGTTGAGTTTTGTATTGAAGTAGTACCAGGTAGAACACTGATATCGATAACTCTGTACAGAATGCCTCTGATAGAGTTAAAAGAATTAGAAGCTCAGTTGCAAGAATTGACAGATAGAGGTTTTGCTAGACCGAGTTTTTGTCCTTGGGGTGCACCGATGTCATTTGTGAAAAAGAAAGACGGCACGATGAGAATGTGTATAGATTATCGATAGCTCAACAAAGTGACGATCAAGAATAAATACCCTTTGCCACGAATAGATGATTTGTTTGATCAGTTAAAAAGGGCAACAGTGTTTTTAGAAATTGATTTGAGATTGGGTTATTATTAGTTCTGAGTTAAAGACTTAAATGTGTCAAAGACTGCATTTAGAATGAGGTACGGACACTACTAATTTCTTATAATGCCTTTCAGACTAAAAAATTCAACTGCTATTTTTATGGACTTGATGAACCAAATTTTTAGGCTGTATTTAGATCGATTTGTAGTTGTGTTTATTGATGATATTTTGATTTACTTTCAAGATGAATCGAAGCATGCCAAACATTTGAGAATCATATTACAAACTTTGAGAGATAAACAATTGTTTGCAAAATTTAGCAAATGTGAGTTTTGGCTACCAGAGGTTGGTTTTCTGGGACATATAGTTTCAGCCGCAGGTATTAGAGTTGACCCGAGCAAAATATCTACGATTATAGATTGGAAGTCTCCAATAAATGTATCTGAAATCCACTTTCAGGGACTGGCAGGATATTATAGATGGTTTGTAAAAGGTTTTTCGATGATTGCAGCTCCGATGACAAGATTGCTTCAAAAATATGTTAAGTTCGAATGGTCCGATAAATGCTAGAAAAGTTTTGAGCAATTCAAAGCTTTATTAACTAAAGCTCCAGTGTTAGTTCAGCCTGAGTCGAGTAAAGAATTCATAATTTTCAGTGATGCATTGTTAAATGGTCTGAGCTGTGTTTTGATGCAAGAAGGAAAAGTTATAGCTTATGCCTCGAGACAGTTGAAGTCGCATCAGAAGAATCATCCGACGCAAGATCTTGAGTTAGCTGTGATAGTGTTCTCATTAAAAATTTAGCATCATTATTTATTTGGTGAGAAATGCCATATTGATACTGATCACAAAGGCTTGAAATATCTGATGACTCAGAAAGATTTGAATTTACGGTAGCAAAGATGGTTAGAATTGCTAAAAGATTATGAATTAGTAATTGACTATCATCCGGCGAAATTGAACGTAGTTGCAGATGCTTTAAGCTGAAAGTCTTTATTCACTTTACGTGCTTTGAACACATAATTAGCTTTTTCTATCGACGGATAGTAGCTGAGTTGAAAGTGAGACCATTATTTCTACAGCAAATTTGTGAGGCTAAAAAATTTGATAATAAACTGCAAACAAAATGGGTTCAGTGTGAGTCGATTTCTGATTTCGAGTTTTGAATAGAGCCTGATGACTGTTTGATGTTTCGTGATAGAATATGTGTACCAAGAAAATTTGAGCTTATTCGGAAGATTTTAAACTAAGCACATAGTAATCGCTTATCTGTACATCCGGGAAGCATGAAAATGTATAATGATTTGAAACAATTTTATTGGTGGCATGGTATGAAACGAGATATCTTAGAATTTGTTTCAAAATGTTTGATTTAAGAGCAAGTCAAAGTAGAACATCAAGTGTCGTTAGGTTTATTACAGCCTATTACGGTTCCTGAGTTGAAGTGGGATAGAGTAACAATGGATTTCGTATTGGGTCTGCCCTTATCACAGAAAAAGGAAAATGCGATTTGGGTTGTGGTTGATAGATTAACAAATCTGCACATTTCAGTCCTGTACGTACAGATTTCTCGCTTGATAAATTAGCTGAGTTATATATTTCTGAAGTTGTGAGATTGCACGGGGTGCCTACATCTATTGTTTCAGATAAAGATCCGAGATTCACTTGGCGATTTTGGAAGAAACTGCATGTAACACCTCTAACCTATATCTATCGCCAAAATAGGGTTACAAGGCGTTACCTATCAAATCACAACATACAACATACATTTCTCATCCAAGAATCCATTAATACAAAAACATCAACCCAACATTGTCAAATTGTCTCTTCTAAGCTCTACGAGACCTTAAAACATGCCTGGAAGAGGTTTAGGACTAAACTGATAACATTTGAAAATTTTGGTAAACTTATAAAGCTTTCATGCATACAAGGATTACGTGCCTGTGTGAGCACACAGCCACCAGACACGGTCGTGTCACAAGTAGTGTAGAAGTAGGGCATACATACTGACTTGCATCACACGGCCAGAGACACGCCCATATGCCTTGGCCGTGTGAAAACTGAAGGGTATACTAATTTAAGTCACACGATCGGCCACACGCCCATGTGCCAGCTCGTGTGTTATACATGGCCAGTAGAACGCCCTTGTGTTTAAGTCATGTAACTGACTGACTTGTTTAATTAAGTTACAGCAAACACACGGTCGAGTCACACGCCCTTGTGCTCAACCATGTGGGGGCGTAAATAGGCTTGGTTTAAGCCACATTTCTCACCCTCCTCAAGCAAACTAAAACCACATCATTTCATACCATTTCAATACATTTATAGGCAATCAAAACATGCTATTTCATATACAAATCATGCCATTTAAAATCCATCCATTTCACTACCCAAATTTAATCCAAAATATACTAAAACAATATGCCATTATCAACAATTTTATCTATCTTCTCTATGCATTATTCTCATCATCTGATCATCTATTTTAAACCTCAAATTATACCAATTAATCTTCACAACGTCCATGAAAAACATGCCAAAACACAAGACCATTTATATACATCACATTTCACTTACCAAACTCATAAAATAAGCCAACCCAAATGGCCAAATACACACTAACATTTTCATCATTTATAAGCCAAATCTCATAGCTAATATCATATCTCAAAACACATCATCATATCACTAGCCTATGCATGCCATATACCATATTTACAAAACACCAAAAATAGAACAAGTTGATCGATAGTGTGATGGTGTTCTTGATGATCCCTGAGTCTGAGCTAGCTTCGATTATCTATAAAACAAGAAAGAACACACAAAGTAAGCTTTAAAAGCTTAGTAAGCCATATACAAATAAAATGACCACATGGATTAACATCATGTTCCATCAATAGGCAAACTATGAGTAAGCACATATAAGCTCACAGACCTTTCCCAATGTATACATATTCAATATCATGAGTGAATTCATCAAATACTTCTCTTTTCAATACTTGTATGAATCTTGTACTTACTTGAGTCACTTAACTCATTCACACATTTTTCTCGACCTGAGTTTGCCTATTGAACCTTTTGGAATTGTTAAGGATACTTGGAAATCATAAATAACTCATACAATGCCATATCCCACATATGGTCTTACATGTTATCACATATCGATGTCGATAGCCTAGCTATGGTCTTACACGAAATCAAATAATAATGCCAATGTCCCAGAAATGGTCTTACATGTAATCACATAATGATGCCAATGTCTAAGACATGGTCTTACACATAATCACATCTCGTCAATCCTAATGTCATGACATTCGTATCCTATACAATTCTTAAGGTTCGTACGAGACTTTTGGATATTGTAACCCTGTCGATTCTTACTCGTATTTGATCATTCAACATTCATAGCAGGTCAATGATAATTAAACATATATAATTCAATTTAAATCCATTTATTTGCATATGAACTTACCTTTTATTCGGGATAAACGGACAGGATAAACTATTCAATAACCTTTGATTTTCCTCAATGTAAATCCGATTTCTTTTGTTTTTGATCTATATACATTCAAAATTAAATCATTTATTCATCAAATCATTCAATTCAGTCCACAAACACATATTTGGGCATTTTTACACTTTATCCCTAAAGTTCCCCATTTTTACCATTTAGTCCTTATTTCACAAATACACAAAATTCACACAATTCAACAATACTCATGCTTGGCCGAATTTCATATAAGTCCCTAGCACCCAAAACTTTCATGTATTTCACATTTCAACACCTCAATTTACACATTTCACAATATAATCCCTATTTGACATTTTTGTCAAAAATCACTTTACAAAACATTAAAATCTATCCTCAAGCTTTCATATTTCATCTTCAAACACCAAAGAACACATAAAATCATTAATAATAATTCTTAAAATCTTTAACAATTTCAAAAACTAAGGCATGGGCTAGCTAGAATACAAAGTAACGATCTCAAAAACGTAAAAATCATAAAAAATCGAGCTCAAAACACTTACCAATTGAGCTAAAAAGATGCCGAACCTGAAACTCAATCTATTGCTTTCTTCTTCATCAAAATTCGACCAAGAAAGAAAGAAAGATGGATTAAGTTCATTTTTGTTTTTATTTATTTAACCTTTAATAATCATTTTACCATTTTAACCATACTAATTAATCTTTAAAAACATATCATGCATGTCCATTAATGTCCATTAACCTTTAAAATGGTCTAATTACCACTTAAGGCCATCATATTAAAAAGCCAAAGCAATTTGACACTTTTAACTAATAAAATGCAACTTTTGCATTTTATGCGATTTAATCATTTTTTCTCAATTTGAGCTATTAAACAATAAAATTAGCTCACGAAATTTTCACACATACACACAATCATGCTGTAAAATACATAAAATAATATTAAAATAATTTTTTGACATCAAATTTGTGGTTTCAAAACCATTGTTTTGATTTGGCTAAAACCGAGCTGTTACAACTCTCCCCCTTAAGGATTTTCGTCCCCAAAAATCATACCAGTGAATAGGTTAGGGTATTAATTTCTCATAGCATCCTTGGGTTCCCACGTAGCTTCTTCAACCCCGTGTTGATGCCATAATACTTTCACTAATGTAATATTCTTATTTCTCAACTCTTTGATCTCAGGAGCTAAAATTTGAATTGGTTCTTCACTGTATGATAAATCTGGATAAATTTCAACTTTGGTTGGGGAAATGACATGTGAAGGGTCAGATCGGTATCGTCGAAGCATCGGTACATGAAACACATTATGTATTTTATCTAGCTCAGACGGTAAAGATAGTCAATAAGCAACTAGTCTGACTCGCTCGATAATCTCATACGGTCTGATGAATTTCAGACTCAATTTCCCTTTTCGACCAAAGCTCAATATCTTTTTCCAAGGTGAGACTTTCGGAAACACTCTATCGCCGATCTAAAATTCAATATCTTTCTGTTTCAAGTCTGCGTAAGATTTTTGTGGATCCAAAGCTGCTTTCAGACTATCGCAAATTACTTTCACTTTTTCTTCAGTCTCTGTAATTAGATCAATCCCATGGATCTTACTTTCACTGAGCTCACTCCAGTACAATGGCTTTTGACATTTACAACCATATAAAGCTTCGTACGATGCCATTTTAATACTTGATTGGAAGCTATTGTTATAAGAAAATTCAATCAGTGGTAGATATTTCTCCCAGCTAACTTCAAACTCAAGAATGTAACATCACAACATATCTTCAAGTATCTGAATAACTCGCTCGGATTAACTATTCGTTTGAAAGTGAAATGCAGTGCTAAAATGCAGCTTTTTACCTAAAGCTTCTTCCAATTTCTTCCAAAATCGTGAAATGAATCTCGAATCTCCATCCGAAATAATAGAAGTAGGCACTCCGTGCAATTTCACAACTTCGAAAATATATAACTCGGTGAATCTATCGAGTGAATAGTCTGTGCGCACTAGAATGAAATGCGTAGATTTCATTAATCTATCAATGACAACCTAGATTGCATCTTTCTTTCTCAGAGTTAAGGGCACACCTAAAACAAAATTCATAGTTACTCTATCCCATTTCCACTCAAGAATCATGATAGGCTATAATAGACCTAACAGTACTTGATGCTTAGCTTTGACTTGCTGACATAACAAACATTTCGAAACAAATTCTAAGATATTTTGTTCCATGCCATGCCACCAATTAAACTGTTTCAAATCATTATAGATTTTCGCGCTTCTCAGATGTATTGATTAACAATTATTATGTGCTTCATTCAAAATCATCTGAATCAACTTTGAATTTTTCAGAACACGTATTCGATCTTTGAATCTTAAACAATCATCCGAATCAACTTGAAATTCTGAATCAAAAATTGACTAACACTGAACCTATTTTTCTTGCAACTCAATATCAAAGTTTTGAGCTTCACAAATCTGTTGTAGGAATAATGGTCTCGTTTTCAACTCAGCTACTAACGAACCATCGTAAGACAAAGCCAAATGTGTGTTCATAGCATGTAAAGTAAACAAGGACTTTCGGCTCAAAGCATCAGCAACTACGTTCACTTTCCCCGGATGATAGTCAATTACCAAGTCATAGTCTTTTATCAATTCTATCCATCTTCGCTGTCACAAATTCAAATCTCTCTGAGTCATCATATATTTCAAACTTTTGTGGTCAGTATATATATGACATTTCTCACCAAACAAGTAATGGAGCCAAATTTTCAATGCAAACACTATCATGGCCAACTCTAGATCATGCATCGGATAGTTCTTTTCATGCGGCTTCAACTGTCTTGAGGCATAAGCTACAACTTTGCCTTCTAGCATCAAAACACAACCTAGGCCATTTAATGATGCATCACTTAAAATTATGAATTCTTTACCCGAATCAGGCTGAACTAACACTAGAGCCTCTGTCAACAAAACTTTCAACTGTTCAAAACTCTACTGACACTTTTTGTAACAGCCCGATTTAGACCCTAATCAAAATGATGGTTTCGAGACCATAAATTTTAGTCAGAAAAATATTTTAACATTATTTTTTGTGTTTATTATGTGTGAATTGATATCTGTAGAATTTTCGTATTTTAATTTTGATGTTTGAGTACTCAATTATAAAAAAAAGATTTAATTGTATCAAATGAAAATTAAGCATGCTACTATGTAAAATGCTTAATTGCTATGTTTTTTTAATTTGGAGGTTTTATGTTGCAATTTAGCCAAATGAAATAAGGGTTGACGGTTATAACCATGCATGATAATGGTTGTATATTTTACTTGTAAGGTCAAATGGGTAAAGTAATTGTTTAGTTAATATATTATAAAACATATAATAAAGAAACCATATTAGTATTCATCTTTAAGAACCAAAAATACCAAAAAAAAAAAGAAAGAGTTAGGCATTCGACTAATTCTCAAGCTAAATCAATGTATGTTATTACTTCGTTTTTTTGATAATTTTTACGTTTTTGAGATCGTTCTTCAAATATTATCCGACCCATGCTTGAATTTTTTATTTTGATGAATATTTTGAGTTAGGTAATTGATGAGAGCTTGTGATTTTTTTTTTGTTTGATGATGAAATATGAAAGATATATTTTAGATTAACATGTTTTGTATTGAAATTTTTGATGATTTTGAGTAATTAGGACTAAATTGCTAAAATAATAAATTGAGGGACTAAAATGTGGAATAAATGAAATATATGGACTAGTATGAATATAAGGAAGATTCAACCTAGCTATGTTGTTTTGAGATTTTGCATATTTTCTGTTTTGTGCAATAGGGACTAAATTGTGAAAAATGTGAAATATTAGGGATAAAAGTGTAATTTGTTCATTTATGTGTTTTTGGATTAATTTGATTGAATATTTGATTTAATAAGTTTAATTTATATTAATTTAGATCAAGGAAAGAGAAAATCAGATTTAGATCGGGGGAAAACTAAGGTTGTCGACTAGCTGATCCGTTCCGGTTTTTCATCATCCAAGGTAAGTTTATAAGCAAATAGACGTGTTTAACTATAATTAAATACTAAGTATATATGGTGTTATGAAATGTATGGATTTATATTTATTATGGCCAAATATGGCAAGGCTTGATTACTACATTTTCGAATTCGTTTCGACCGTGATACGACATTCGAGAGCCCCGTATGAACCTTAAGAATAGTTAGGATACATATGTCACGACATAAGATTTTGATTTATGTGTGTGAGTAAGACCATGGCATCGATATGTGACTCCGATATATGTGTGCGAGTAAGACCTTGTCTGGGACAGTGGCATCGATATGTGATTACAAGTAAGACCACATCTAGGGCATTGGCATTGTACGATATGTGTGATTATCTAAGTGTCCTATCCAATTCTGAATGGTTCATCGAGCAATGATAAGTTGTGATTTAATTCACAAAATGAGCTAAGATGACCAGGTATGAGTTAACTTATTACCTACTTGAAATAAGGTAAGTATGTTACTTGATATTTGTTGCAAATTATGTGTGAGGTAAATGAAAAATGTATTTGTACATGGAAAGTGTATTCGGCCTTTGGAACAAATAATATGAATATTTTTGTAATAACTTAATTTTTGAATATGTGAATATAATTATATGAACATTAGGCCGAGGTAACATTTATGTATGAAAGTATATTTATTATTTATGAAATGGTAAGTTCGAGATAATGTGACAATGATATTATAATTTGGTTTATTTAAAATGAGTTAATCTTATCATTGAGTTGTTTACTTACTTATAACTTACTAAGCTATGATAGCTTATTGTGTGTGTATATGTTTTCCCTTATTTTATAGATTTTGGAGTCAAGTTACGAGCTCGAGGATCATTATCAAAGTCTATCACACTATCGACTATCTTTGGTATTTTATAAACTGAATTTTTGGAACTATGGCATGTATAGGCTAGGTTTTATTTTGAAACAATTGATTTTGGGATGTGTATATATTTAAAACCCATGTGAAAATGGCTTGTTCGTTTGGTAAATATGGGTTTATGGTTTAACTAAATGATGTGGTTGAAATTTTGGATGTGTTTAGCATATTCGATTATGATATATATATGTATATAGTTAGATGTGATTATTGCTTGTAGTGGTTGGTGAAAGGTGAATGGCTTGTGAATTTGATCATGAGATGTGGTATAAATATTGTTTGTCTTGAGTGATGTTTATATATATATATTTGATATTTGAGATGTGAATTGGACTTATAAGTGTACATGATTTGATATGTTTGGAAAGGTGTATCACTTTTTATGGTTAACACTTGCATATAGATTGATGATTCGGTTTGCTTATTAAAATGGTATAGATTTTGATAAATATTTGGTTAACTTGTGTCAATTATTTATACATTTAAAAGTTGATTTGGTCAAGTTATGTGCAATGTTATAAGTATATATCATGAGTAACTTTTTAATTCGACAATTAATATTTTTCTATATGGACATTTGATATGTTTGTTTTGACTTGTGATCATAAGTATATAATCGAACGTATGATCATTAAGTTGGTTTTATATAAGTCTTTCGATTCAATGCAAAATGGTTGGTAATTAAATTTTGACCTTTTGAAGTCATGAATATTGGTATTCGGCAATTAGAATGGAAATTTGATTATTATTTATCATGTGATATTTGCTAATTGAATAATCATGAACATGTGATTCTTTGAAAAGTTTTCATTCAAATTGAATAATAGAAATTGGTTTAGTAAAGAAATGGTCATTGAATGAACACATATATTAGGCATGATCATATTTGGTTACAGCCTTATAAAATGATCATATGAATAGTAGATTATTTATGTTTGAGATGGAAAAATATGACATTTCTTGTAATTAAAATTTACATGCCGAATGAAGTAGGGTAAACATGGTATGTATCTCGAATATGTATGCTTTATAATTTTCATGTATGAAATCCTTGATTGAATAAATTCCATTGTATTTGTTTATGGTTTAATAATGAAATGCATTGTATAGGAAAGCATATGGTAATCGACTAATGCTTATAAAAGTGACCAAATGAATAGTGATTTTAGTTTTATAACGTTTTAATGGTTTGCATGCAAATTTGGTTTTTGTGCTCTTTGATATTTCATGCTTATAATAATTGATTTAAATTATTTTATAAAGACATTGATATGCGCATATGATTTGTGTCAAAATAATATAGTTGACACCTTTTTGTTAATGATTTAATATTAGATACAAGTTGATTAATATGTTATAAATCGATTTGTACAAAGGTTAAATTGATTATTTATGTTGTAACTGATTTGAATTTGAATTACATATTTGAGTATGTTTGTGATTGCCTAAAAGCTATGTCTCTTCTAGTAATACCTCGTAACTCATTCCGGCGATGGATACAGGTTAGGGTTTTACATTTTTATTGGTATCAAAGCTATGATTTAGTAAATTCTAGGACTAACGTAGCATGTGTGAGTCTAGCTATACATGTCAGATTATATACTGCGATAATGTGATGACTTCTGACATTTGAAAATATTTTTTCGTATAGTAAATGGATCCAGACAGAGCTGTAGCTGATGATGTTGAGAGTATAGCGCCTGTTCCCATGCAAGGGACAGCCCCGGTTGATTCTTGACCGACTTCGAGTAACCAAGAGGGAGAAGCTAAGCAAGCCTTTTACTAAATGATGAACAAATTGTTTACTCAATATATTCGAACTAACCCGGCTACACAACAACCTTCACCCCTGATTAATCTATCTTTGATACTTGTTATACCTCAAGTGAGTGATCCATTGAGATTGCCTAAGCCACCTGTTGATAAAAACAAAAAACACGGGGCTAAAGAATTCAGAGCTACTGATGATGATGATGCTGAGCGAGTTGAATTCTGGCTTGATAATACTATCCGTGTGTTTGATCAGTTATCTTGTACCCTGGATGAGTGTTTAAAATGTGTCATATCCTTGCTACGAGACACTACATATCACTGGTGGAATACACTAGTATCGATGGTTCTGAAAGAGCGAGTAGCCTAGGAATTCTTTCAAACTGAGTTTCGTAAGAAATATATCAACCAAAGAGTCATTGATCTGAAGCGCAAGGAATTTCTCGAATTAAAACAAGGTCACTTGGCTGTGACAGAATATGAGCAGAAATTTGTGTGACTCAATCAATATGCCCGTGAGTGTGTTTCAACTGAAGCTATCATGTGTAAAAGATTCGAAGACGGTTTGAATGAAGACATTAAACTACTAGTTGGCATACTCGAGATAAAAGAGTTTGTAGTACCGGTCGAGCGAGCCTACAAAGCTGAAGAGCTCGGGAAAGAGAAGAGAAAAGCTAACTTTGATGCTAGAGATGCACATAAGAGATCATTGAGGAAGTGATTTGAGTCGGCACCAAAGAAGTTTTGAAATGATTTGAGCTATTCTAAGGCTACTTCAGGTTATTCACGATGGGATTTGGGCAGACTACCTATGAGCTCAAGAGCTACCTCAGTAGCTAGTGTTGGAAATGCCCGATTAAATCAAACCTAGTGTAAACATTGCGGTAAATGACATCTTGGAAGTTGCAGATTGCATGAGAGGGCCTGTTTTAAATGTGGATCAATGGATCATTATATTCATGAATGCCAGGGTTAGCCGAACAAAATCCAGTACAGAGTACGAGATTGGGTAACACTGCAGCTCGAGGTAGACCACCCAGAAATATGGGTAATGTGAGTAGCAGTGAGAGAGGGACTAAAGATACAATAGTCAGATCTGAGACTCGTGCACCTGCCAGAGCCTGTGCTATTCGCGCACGTGAGGAGGCCTCATCTCCAGATGTCATTACTTGTACATTCACTCTCTATGGTACTAGTGTAAATGCATTGATTGATCCTAGCTCGACTCATTCTTATGTGCGTAAGACTTTAGTATTTAGTAAGACTTTGGCCGTTGATTCTACTGAGTTTGTGATTAGAGTATCGAACCCCTTGGGCCAGTGTGTTATGGTTGATAAAGTTGTAAGAATTGCCCCCTGATGATTCGAGATTCGTTCTTTTCGGCTGATCTAATGTTGTTGCAATTTGATGAGTTTGACATAATTTTGGGTATGAATTGGTTGACTTTGCATGATGCTATTATAAAATGCAAGAGAAAGACTATTGATTTACAGAGCCAGAATGATAAGATTATTCGGATTGAATCTAATGATCTGAACGGTTTACCGGTAGTGAAGCTTACTTTGCATATGTGCTTGACAGTAAATTAATCGAAAGAAAGATTAAATCAATACCTGTTTTGTGTGAGTATCCGAATATGTTTCCTAAAGAATTATCGAGTTTGCAACCTATTCAAGAAGTTGGGTTCGATATTAAATCAGTGTCGGGGACTACACCGATATCGATAGCTCCATACAGAATGGCACCTACTGATTTAAAAGAATTGAAAGCTTAGTTGCAATAGTTGACAGATGAGGTTTCGCCCCTGGGATGCGCTTGTGTTATTTGTGAAAAAGAAAGAAGAAACTATGAGAATGTGCATCGATTATAGACAACTCAATAAGGTGACTATAAAGAATAAGTATCCGTTACGACGGATTGATGATTTGTTTGATCAGCTGAAAGGAGCTACAGTGTTTTCAAAGATAGATTTGAGATCAGGCTATTATCAGTTGCGAGTTAAAGATTCCGATGTGCCAAAGACTGCTTTCTGAACGAGGTACAGACACTATGAGTTTTTAGTCATTCCTTTTGGACTTATTAATGCATCTGCTGTTTTTATGGATTTGATGAATTGGATCTTCAGACAGTATCTGGATTGATTTGTAGTTGTGTTCATAGATAACATCTTGATTTACTCCCGTGATGAAATGGAACATGCCAAACATTTGAGATTTGTGTTACAGACTTTGTGAGATAAGCAGTTGTATTCGAAGTTTAGTAAATGTGAGTTCTGGTTAAGTGAAGTCAGTTTTCTGGGCCATGTTGTATCAACATCGAGCATTCAGATGGATCCGAGCAAAATTTTAGCTATATTTGATTGGAAACCTCCGATAAACGTTTCTGAAGTTTGATGTTTTCTGGGACTTGCTGGTTACTATAGACGGTTCGTGAAAGGTTTCTCTACGTTTGCAACCCGGATGAAGAAGCTATTATAGAAAGATGTTAAGTTCGAATGGTTAGAAAAGTATCAAAAACGTTTTGATCAGTTGAAAGCCCTTTTGACCGAAGCTCCAGTACTAGTTTAGCCAGAATCGGGTAAAGAATTTGTTATTTATAGTGATGCTTCTTTAAATGGTTTGGGATATGTTTTGATGCAAGAAGGCAAAGTTATAGCTTATGCGTCGAGACAGTTGAAACCACATGAAAAGAACTATCCGACACACGACCTAGAATTGGCAGCTATCGTGTCTGCATTGAAAATTTGCCGTCATTGTCTGCTCGGTGAAAAAATGTCATGTTTTTTTCTGATCACAAAAGCCTGAAATATTTGATGACTTAGAAAGACTTGAATTTAAGACAATGCTTATGGTTAGAATAACTGGAAAGTAAGCTTACCGATTAATTAGCATACAACCATAGTAAGCAAATAAATCAACCAGAATGAAATAGTTTCCCTATCACATGCATTCAATCAACAAGTTAGCCACAATAATGATGCACCATGTAATTTATCCTAGATGAGCTCATCATTCATCATTTCATTCATATACATCATATTAATCCCGTTGAGTTTCTCGAAAATCTCGATGGATTATCCATTTACTGTCAAGTCATAAGAGCGATCGTCATTGTATGCACTGCCGCGAACCTCACATCTTATGACGGGATTACCAATCCAGGCTAAATCCCCCATATCGTAAACTCATAAGGTGATGTCGGGATTACTAGTCCAGGGTAAATCCCTTATAGCGACAAATACCCTTAATGATCTCGGATCTGAATTACCTATCCAGGCTAAATTCAGACCCTAATCGGATTACCCATCCGGGATAAATCTTTATTCCACATATATTATTCGGAAGGCATGATCACTTAAGGAACACCCGTCTAGGCTAGATCCTTTTTATACCGTGATCAACGGATTACCTGTCCGGGCTAAATCCTTTCTGCAACACATGCAGGATCTCAAGTCACACGTATATGATGGTTTATCCATCGAACTTCCCTTTTTAACCTCAACCAGAACATTTATCAACATGTTATTTTTAAGAATGCATTTCATAGATTTTCATGCCATCATCACATACAATTATCATACATTCATAAATCATACAATTAGACATATTATGAGTTTACTTTGAACCTTACCTGGTACTCGTCTTGGTATCGTGTTTCAGTTATTCCGAAACATTTAGTTTTCCTCGATCGACCTCTGAAATTTATTCCTCGAGGTCTATAACAATAAAAGTAAATCATTAACAACTCACATTATATTTTATGAGTCTAAATTTCACCCCAGTCCAAATGACCGTTTTGCCCCTAACCTTTCACATTTTTACGATTTAGTCTGTAGGCTCGTATAATGAAATTCATGCTATTTCTACCTTACCCAAGCCTAGCTGAAAATTTTTCCCTCCTATGGCAGCCCACATTTTTCCATTATTTCTCATTTCTACCACACATTTTACACCTTTTGCAAAAAGGTCCTTTTATGGGTTTTTTATGAAAATCACCTAGGAAAAGATGTTTAACACACATCCAACTTTCATACCCTCCATAAAACATCAAAATACAAGTAACTTATGCATGGGTAAATTTTTAAACATGAACCCTAGCATGAAATATGGGTAGAAATAGAGAGAGTAAGCTACCCGAATTTCAAAAATACAAATAACATTAAAAACGGGGCTTGGGAGCACTTACTATTGAGCTTGGAAATGTTGAAAACCCTAGATATGGAGACTCTTCAAATTTCGGTAGCCATGGCGAAGAAATGGCTGATTTTTGGCTTATTTTTCCCACTTTATTTCATTAAAATTGCAAATGGCCAAAATGCCCTTAAGCCATTTCTTTAAAATTTCATCCATACAAGCCCATTTTTGTCCAAAAACTTAGAAATTGGGTAAATATCTCCTAAAATCCTTCTAATTAATGTTCTAAAGCAATTTCATACAAATTTCTTTTAAAATCCAACTTTTTGCAATTTATTCAATTTGGTCCCTAATTTCCAATTGGATTCCTTACTCAAGGAATTTCTTCATGAAACTTTAACACATGCATATTATCATATTATAGAACTTATAATAATCATAAAATAAATATTTTGATGTCAGATTTGTGATCCCGAAACCACTATCCCAACTAGGCCCTATTTCGGGATGTTACATTTCTCCCCTCTTAGGGACTTTCGACCTCGAAAGTCTTACCAGTAAATAGGTTAGGATATTGGATTCTCATGGTTTCTTTCATCTCCCATGTAGCATCTTCCACACCATGTCGATGCCATAAAACCTTTAGTAAAGCCACATCTTTATTTCTCAACTATTTAATCTTGCGAGCCAAAATCTTGACTCGTTCCTCTCTATAAGTCATGTCCGGTCGAATTTCAATCTCTGTTAGTGAAATCACATGAGAGGGGTCTGGTTGATATCATCTTAACATAGATACATGGAACACATTGTGAATCTTTTCCAGTTCGGGTGGCAATGCCAAACGATAGGCTAATGGTTCAACTCTTTAGGTGATTTCATACGGTCCAATAAATCCCAGACTCAGTTTGCCTTTCTGACCAAACCTCAATACCTTTTTCCATGGCGATACTTTCAGAAATACCCTATCTCCAACTTGGAGCTCGATCTGTTTTCTTTTTAAATCAGTGTATGACTTTTGCCTATCTGATGCCACTTTTAAACAGTCCCATATCACTTTAACTTTTTCTTCAGTTTCTTTTATCAGATCAACCCCGTGAATCTGACTCTATTTGAGTTCTGTCCAATACAATGGAGATCGGCACTTTCTGCCATACAAGGCTTCATAGGGTGCCATCTTCAAACTTGTTTGAAAACTGTTGTTGTAGGTAAATTCTACCAATGGCAAGTATTTTTCCCAGCTACCCTAGAACTCGAGGATGCAACATCGCAACATATCCTTAAGGATTTGAATCGTCCGCTCAGACTGACCATCGGTCTGCGGGTGAAAAGCCGTACTAAAACTCAGATTTGTGCCCAAGGCTTATTGTAACTTCTTTTAAAATCTTGAAGTAAATCTTGGGTCTCTGTCTGAAATAATATACAGTGGTACCCCGTGTACTCTCACAATTTCAGATAAATACAAGTCAGTAAATTTATCAAGAGAGAAATTTGTTCCTATCAGAATGAAATGAGCCGACTTTGTTAACTTATCCACCACAACCCATATAGCATCTTTCTTTTTCGGGGTTAATGGTAATCCTGTCATGAAATCTATAGTAACTCTGTCCCACTTCCATTCGGGGACCATCACAGGCTGTAACAAACCTGAAGGTACTTGATGTTCAGCTTTGACTTGCTAACATATCAAGCATTTGGATACAAATTCAGAGATGTCTCTTTTCATGCCGTTCCACCAGTACATTTTCTTCAAATCATTGTACATCTTGGTGCTTCCTGGATGAATAAACAATCAGCAATCATGTGCTTCTTGCAAGATTTTCTGAATAAGCTCATCATCTTTGGGTACACAAACCCTATCTCTAGACATCAAACATCCATGGAGATTGATCCAAAAATCTGATTTAATGCTCGACTCATATTGATTTCTTTTAGCTTGCAAGTCGCTGTCATTAGATTGAGCATCATAAATTTCCTGCAAAAATGTCGACCTAGCTTCTAGCTCTACCAAAACTGAATCATCATCAAGCAACGCTAATCGAGCATCCATGGCTCTCAGTACAAACAAGGACTTTCTATGTAATGCGCCAGTGACCACATTCGCCTTTCTTGGGTGGTAATCAATGATAAAATCATAAGCTTTAATTAATTCTAACCATCTCCGCTACCTCAGATTTAATTCTTTTTGAGTTATCAAATACTTCAAACTCTTATGGCCTGTGAATATATGACAAGTTTCACCATGTAAATAATGTCTCCAAATTTTCAAGGCGAAAACAATGGCGGCGAGCTCCAGATCATGTGTCGGATAGTTCTTCTTGTGAGGCTTCAACTACCGTGAAGCATAGGCTATCACCTTGGCATCTTGTATAAGTATACAACCCAATCCATTTAAGGATGCATCACTATAGACCACAAACTCTTTTTTCGACTTAGGTAACACTAAAATAGGTGCTTCAGTCAGCATTGCCTTTAACCTCTCGAAACTCTGCTGACACTTTTTTGTCCATTCAAACTTAAAGTCTTTCTGTAGCAACCTCATCATGGGAGTCGCTATCATGGAAAATCCTTTCACAAATCTTCGGCAGTAACCAGCTAAGCCCAAAAAGCTTCTAACCTCAGTTACATTTTTAGGCAGTTTCCAATCAACAATAGCAGAGATCATACTTGGATCAACTTGGATGCCTTCAATCAAAACAATTTGACCCAAAAATCCAACTTCTTGGAGCCAAAACTCACTCTTGCTAAACTTGGCATACAATTGTTCTTCTCGTAAGGTTTGCAACATAGTTTTTAGATGTTTCGCATGCTCTGTCTTATCTTTGGAATAAATCAAAATGTCGTCAATGAACACAGCGAAAAACTTATCCAAATATGGCCGAAAGATCCTATTCATTAGGTCCATGAATACGGCCGGTGCATTCGTTAACCCAAACTGCATAATAAGGAATTCATAGAGGCCATACCTCGTTCTGAAAGCTGTCTTAAGTATGTCCGATTCCTTAACTCGCAATTGATAGTAGCCGAACCTCAATTTTATCTTAGAGAACATAATGGCTCCTCTCAACTGGTTGAACAAGTCATCAATCCTTGGCAAATGATACTTATTCTTAATAGTTACCTTGTTCAGTTGCCGATAATCTATACATAGCCTCATCGAACCATCTTTCTTCTTTACAAATAATACAGGGGCACCCCAAGGTGAAAAACTTGGCCTTGCAAAACCTTTATCCATCAGCTCTTGCAACTGTGCTTTCAACTCTTTCAACTCGGTTGGTGCAATCCTGTATAGAGCAATAGAAATGGGAGCTGTTCTTAGCACCAATTCAATACCAAACTCTATCTCTCTTTCAGGAGGTAATTCGGGTAATTCTTCCGGAAATACATCTGGATATTCACACACTATAGGCACATACTCAATCTTCAACTTTGTTTTCTTAGTGTTCAATACAAAAGCAATGTAGGCTTCGTACCCTTTTCTCATATATTTCTGACCAACCATTGTCGTGATTACAACCGATGGCATACCCAATTCTCTTGATTCAACCTGTAGAATCTCACCATCTAGGCATTTCAATTCAATATACTTGCTACCACAGTTCACAATTACATCATACAAGGCTAACCATTCCATACCAAGTATTACATCAAATTCATCATATGGTAGCAACATAAGGTTAGCCGAAAAGCATTGACCCGGAATCGTCAAAGGACAATTCTTACAGACTTTATCAACTAGGACTGATTTTCCTAGTGGGTTCGACACTCTAATAATGAATTTCGTAGGTTCAATGGGCATATTCATACTAGACACTAATTTCATGAAAATGTATGAATGCATCGACCCCGGATCAATTAAGGCAACCACACATGTATTAAAAAGAGAAAAGGTACCCGTAATAACGTCAGGAGCAAAGGCTTCCTCTCGAGCGCGTATTGCATATGTTCTTATCGAGGCTCGAGCCTCTGATTTTGTAGCATCTTTGGTTGCAAATCGACTGCCACTAGCACTTTCAGGATACCTCGGAGGTTTACCTCGACTAATGGGAGTACTCAACTTCGGAGCCACTTCCACTTCTTTTCATTTTTTTTTGGGCAGTCTCTGAGGAAGTGGTTAAGAGAACCACATCTGAAACATGCACCGATCTGAAACATATAACACTGGGTCACCAATTTCCACCCAAATTTAAAGCCTTTCATCACATACATATCGTCCCTTATACAAGCCTTCGAGGCTTAAAACATACATCAGGGAGGTTCGGGACGAAATTGAGAACATTCGATAAACTTTGGGCATCTTGTTAAATTCTCTTACTTTAGTGAATCACGCGTCCGTGTGGTTGTGGCCGTGTGCTCACACACGCCCGTGTCGCTTGGGACATGGTCGTGCCCTCAGCCCGTATGACTCTCTGTTTATGACATCATCATGCATTTAAAGTGTGACAGCCCAAAGTTGACACTAGTCGGGAAGTGGTTTCGGGACCGCTAAACCGAGTCACCGAAATGTTTGAATGTGATACTTATTGTGTAGAATATGTAATTATGAATGTGTGAAAATTTCAAGCTTCAATTGGGTTGATTTCATGTGAATTTAGTCAATAGGACTTATGTGAGAAAATTCTAAAATGTGATAGGTCAATGTGTGAGGACCTACTAGTGCATGTGGACAAAGGGGGGACTTGCATGTCAAATTCCCCCCTAATGAGTAGTGGCCGGCCATGACAAGGAAGGATGGGCAAAACATGTCATGAAACATGTTTTGTTAGTGGAAGAATAAAATAAGGAGTATGGGTAATAAAGAAATGGAAAACAAAAGAAAAAAAAATGTGTGTGTGGTGTTTGTCCCCCCATTGCCGTGAGCTAAACAAGAGAAAGGGGGAATTTTGTTCATCCTTTTCTCATCTTCATGCTTGCCAAAAACTAGAAAGAAAAACAAAGAAAAATTTTCTCATCCTTTGGTTCATCCTTGGCCAAAAATTTTAAGGAGGAAAGAAGAAGAAAGGTGAAGAGATTCGGCCATGCATGTAGCTAGGCTAAGGTATGTTTGATGATGTTCCATGAGAGGCATGCATGTTTTAGTTGTTAGCTTGAGTTCTACCTAACCCATGGTCTAAATCTTGCTATGTGATGGAAATGGCACTTGACCATGGATGAATCATTCTTGGTTGATGTTTGATGTTGTGGTGATGAGGCATGAGGATGAGTTAAGATTCGGCCTAGGTGGAGGTTGTGTTAATGCCATTGCATGCAAAATATGAAGCTTGTTAATGATGCATGTGATGATGGCTTGATGATTCTTGAACCTCCTTTTTAGCATTTTTTTGTTGTGTGAGCACATATGTGCATTGGTTGCTAAATGGAGAAGAATCGGCTAGCAAGATGTGTGCTAAGGCCGAATGTAACTTTGCATGTTAATGAGCAATGCATGTGTTAAATTGATGAAAAGGGGGAGGATGCTTTACTAGTGTGTACATGTGTGTATTAAGTGTTGAAATCGACCCCAAAAATGGACATGCATATTCGGCCAAGGACAAGAAATTAGCTAATATGTTGTGTTGATGCATGATTTTTGCATGTATGAGACTTTAATGTCTAATGTATAAATATGGGCTAAGTGCCTTGTGTTCATCTTTTGATGCCTAAAATGATGAAATCAATTTATTTGTTTGATTAAGCTCAAGAGCAAAGGGGAAATAAAACCGATAAAGGGAAGGAAAAAGTGGTTGAATAGCTAGCGGAATCGTTCGACAACACCCGAGGTAAGTTCTTGAGTAAGAGAGCTTAAATTTCGATGTGATTAAATCATGCTCTATGTGTGGCTATTGAGCCGAATGTGCAAGGACAATATGTGCCTTGTGTTTGAGTTTCGTAAACGAAAATGAAATATGAATGTGCTATGAATTATTGTTAGATGTGCATGATTAATTGAATGCTGTCCGGGCTAAGTCCCGAAGGCTTTGTGCTAAGTGAATATATCCGGATTAAGATCCGAAGGCCTTTGTGCGAGATACTAAATCCGGGTTAAGTCCCGAAGGCATTCGTGCGAGTTATTAAATCCGGGTTAAGTCCCGAAGGCATTCGTGCGAGTTGTTAAATCCGGGTTATGTCCCGAAGGCATTGTGTGAGTTACTAAAACCGGGCTATGTCCCGAAGGCATTTGAACGAGGAGCTATATCCGGTTAAATCCCGAAGGTACGTGATTTGGTAATGAATGAGCTTGCTGTAAAATTCCAGCGAATACTCGAAAAACATCCCAATATGGGGATATGTTACGTATGTGTTGAATTTAATCGAGCCCTTACAAATAAATGTTCGCTCAATTGATAAACGAGCTACCGGCCTTCGGCCAAGTTAGTCTATTGTGTATGTACATAAGGGTTGTTAATGTTGTGAAGCAAGTTTGATATCGGTAAATTGCGTATTATGAAATATTCAGTTTAGCTAAATGTGTGCTATTCTTTGTGCATGCTGGAATTCCTTGCTCAAACTTACTAAGCATAAATTGCTTACTCGTTACATTGCTCCTCTGTTTTATAGATTTTTGGTTCTCCAGCTATCGGACTCGGGATCTTGAAGTCGAAGTCGCCCACACTATCAAAGGCTCTTTTGGGTACTATTTGGTTGAATTTTGTTATGGCATGTATAGGACTACCCATTGTTGTCTTTCGAGTACTTTATGAAATGTATAAGTGTACAGCCATGCGAAAATGGCTTGTAGAAGTGGAGTATGGCATTAGACCATTCGTATTTGTGAATGTATAGATGGTTTCATGATGTAACTATGTTGGAATGGAAGTGTTGAGCAAATGATCAGCCACTAGAATGGCTAAGTATGATCATATGTGGGCTTATGTATGACAAGGCCCTAGTTGGTCCATGAAACCCCAAATTAGGTAAGGTTCACTTTGAAAACAAGCTGATAGCTGCAGTGGTGTGGATTGGAAAAATCACAAGAATTCGTAGGAGTGGAATTAAATAGTGAATAAATTATGTAATCGAACCTTGATGAATCTACTTTCATATGGAAGTAACGAAACAATTATAGGAATAGTACAGAAAGAGATATTCGGGTTCTTGTGGAACAGGGCCAGAACAGTTTCTGGATTCACTGTTCCGCATTTGGAAATTCACTATAAATTGACCAGAGATAATTAGGGGTCATACCATATATGTATGGATTCCTCTCTGAGTCTAGTTTCCATAGAAACAAACGACATCAGTATTGAAGCTCTGTGCAGAGAGATATCCCAGTCGTAATGGGAAAAGGTCAGTGTAGTCGACCCCTGTAACATGGGAGACTTTGACTAATAAACTGTACTAATTGGCCCGACCAAAAATTCTAGAAAAAAATACATAGGTGGGGACATGAGTCTAGTTTCAGGGAAAAATCACAAAACTGATTTTTGAGTTGTGAAACTCAAGATATGATTTTTGAAGCGACTAGTACTCAGACTGGGCAGTGTCTGGAAAAAAATTTTTTTTTCAAAGTTTGTTAACATCTCATGTCCGACTCCGGTGTCGGTCTCGGGTTCGGGGTGTTACATAAAGGCACATGGCAAAGACACATGACCGTGTGTCTAGCCCGTGCCCGACACTAACTTAAAATTTTAGGTACAGGGGATGTACGGCCATACTACATGCCCATTGGGGCGAACTATGTGTCACACACAGCCTAGACACACGATCGTGTGTCTACCTGTATAGACCTTGCAAGGCTATTTTTCAAGCCTTTGGTCACCCTCTATCAGCTAATCACACTTATAGATTACCTTAATACATGATAATACTAGATTATATACTTGTATATATCCTGGATAAACCTCATTGCATGCAAATCTTAGTAACACTTTTAAGATTTGCTCATTATTGTAACTCATTGCCAATTATGGGCAAGCCATCCCATGCAACATAAGCATACATAAATTTTGTAGGTAATAGCCCACTTCAAAATAAGCCAATTCCCATGGCCAAATACCAAAAAGATATGTACACTTTTACAAGCCTTCATATGGGCAATTCAGATGACACATATCACAATATGAACCGAAGCCCTATACATGCCATTGAACAAAATAAAAAGGGTATTTATACCAAAACTGGACTAAATGATAGTGTGTTGACTCTCCAACCGTCTTCCAATCTTTATGAGTCCTCAAGCTCTGTAAGACAGGGAAAAGAGAGGGGTAACCATTTACTTGCTTAGTAAGCTTGAATAACTGGAAAGTAAACTTACCGGTTAATTAACATACAACCATATTAAGCAAATAAATCAACCAGAATGAAATAGTTTCCCTATCACATGCATTCAATCAACAAGTTAGCCACAATAATAATGCACCATTTAATTTATCCTAGATGAGCTCATCATTCATTATTTCATTTATATACATCATATTAATCCCGTTAGGTTTCTAGAAAATCTTGATGGGTTATCCATTTGCCGTCAAGTCATCAGAGTGATCGTCATTGTATGCACTCCCGCGAACCTTCATCTTACGGCGGGATTACCAGTCTAGGCTAAATCCCCCGTATCGTAAACTCATAAAGTGATGTCAGGATTACCAGTCTAGGCTAAATCCCTTATAGCGACAAACACCGTTAATGAGCTCAGATCTGAATTACTTATCTAGGCTAAATTCAGACCCTAATCGAATTACCCGTCCGGGTTAAATCCTTATTCCACACATATTCTACGGAAGGCATGATCACTCAAGGAACACCCGTCTAGGCTAGATTCTTTTTATACCGAGATTAACGGATTACCCGTCTGGGCTAAATCCTTTCTGTAACACATGCAGGGTCTCAAGTCACATGTAAATTATGATTTATCCATCAAACTTCACTTTTTAACCTCAACTGGGACATTTATAAACATGTTCTTTTTAAGAATGCATTTCATAAATTTTCATGCCATCATCACATACAATTATCATACATTCATAAACCATACAATTAGGCATATTATGAGTTTACTTTGAGTTATCCGAACGTACTTGGTACTTGTCTCAGTATCGTGTTTTGGTTATTCCGAAACTTTTCGTTTTCCTCGATCGACCTCTGAAATTTGTTCCTCGGGGTCTATAACAATAAAAGTGAATCATTAACAACTCACATTATATTTTATGAGTCTAAATTTCACCCTCGATCCAACTGACCGTTTTGCCCCTAACCTTTCACATTTTTACTATTTAGTCTCTAGGCTCGTATAATGAAATGCATGCTATTTGTACCTTACCCAAGCCTAGCTGAACATTTTTCCCTCTTATGGCAGCCCACATTTTTCCATTATTTCACATTTCTACCACACATTTTACACCTTTTGTAAAAATGTCCTTTTAGGGGTTTTTCATGAAAATCACCTAGGAAAATATGTTTAACACACATCCAACTTTCATACCCCTCCATAAAAATTCAAAATACAAGTAACTCATGCATGGGTAGATTTTTAAACATGAACCCTAGCATGAAATATGGGTAGAAATAGAGAGAGTAAGTTACCAGGATTTCAAAAATACAAAGAATATTAAAAACGAGGCTTGGGAGCACTTACTATTGAGCTTGGAAATGATGAAAACCCTAGCTATGGAGAATCTTCAAATTTCGACAACCTTGGAGAAGAAATGGCTGATTTTTCCCATTTTATTTCATTAAAATGCCCAATAACCAAAATGCCCTTAAGCCCTTTCTTTAAAATTTCATCTATAGAAGCCCATTTTTGTCCAAAAACTTAGAAATTAGGTAAATTGCTCCTCAAGTCCTTCTAATAATGTTCTAAAGCAATTTCATACAAATTTCTTTTAAAACCCAAGTTTTGCAATTTATTCAATTTGGTGCCTAATTTCCAATTGGATGCCTTACTCAAAGAATTTCTGCATGAAACTTTAACACATGCATAGTCTCATATTCTAGACCTTATAATAATCAAAAAATAAATATTTTTATGTCAAATTTGTGGTCCCAAAACCACTATTCCGACTAGGCCCTATTTCAAGATGTTACAATAATGATTTGATAGTAAAGCGGGCTCAATGTGATTCGAAAGTTGATTCAAAATTTCAAGTGGATACTGAGGGGTGTTTGCATTTTAGAGAAATAAAATATGCGTTCCAAGAAAGACAGAGTTGATTCAGATGACTTTGAACGAAGCTCATAATAGTCAGCTATTTGTTCTCCCGGGTAGTACGAAGATGTATAATGATCTTAAACAGCTTTTCTGGTGGCACGGTATGAAATGAGACATTTCTAACTATGTTTCGAAATGTTTAATTTGTCAGCAAGTAAAAGCCGAGTATCAGGTACCTTCTGGATTACTTCAGCCAATTATGATACTTAAATGGAGCTGGGACAGAATCGCGATGGATTTTGCATCCTGTTTACCGTTGACACCGAGCAACAAAGATGCAGCCTGGGTTATTGTAGATAGATTGACTAAATCTACTCACTTTGTTTCGATTAGTACAGATTACTCACTTGATAAGTTGGCTGAATTGTATGTTTCTCAGACTGTGAGATTACATGGTGTACCTATATCTATTGTTTCGGATAGAGATCCAGGTTTACATTGCGATTTTGGAAGAAACTGCAAGATGCACAAGGTACGAAATTACATTTCAGCACTGCTTTCCATCTACAAACATATGGTCAGTCTGAGCGAATCATTCAGATACTTAAGGATATGTTGAGATGTTGCATTCTCAAGTTCGAAGGTACGTGGGAATGATATCTACCTCTGATTGAATTTGCGTACAATAATAGCTTTCAATCGAGTATTAAAATGGCACTTTACGAGGCTTTATACGATCATAAATGTCGTACACCAATATTTTGGACTGAGCTCAGTGAAAATAAGATACTGATCGTGTTATTTTGTGTGATAAGTTTTATAAATTTATAATTAATCGTTCTTGAAACTAACTATTATCACGATGTAGGCAAGTGTACCTATCGAATAGTAGTATAGTTTTAGCAAGACTGGATTGTCGAACCCAAAGGAACTAAAAGTACTAGTAATGATTGTCTTTTTATTATCTAGCCTAAGAATAATAGGGTTTGTTTTAATTAACTAATTAACTAAACTAAGAAATCATAGAAAATGGAATTGGGGATTTACTTTTGGAAAAACAGTTAAATTAGGACAATACCTAAGGAAAATCCACCTTGACTTCACTCGTTATTTGACTCTAAGCTGGGCGATTTATTCATTTGACTTGATTCGTAGAAATCCCTAAGTTATATTATTATCCCTCTTGAGACTAACAACATCTAACCCTAGGTTGAATAATTAAAATCTCTTTCTAATTAACTCCCTAGGGTTGCATTAACTCGATCTATGGATCCCCTTATTAGGTTTCACCCTAATCTAGCAAAATCTTGTCACCCTATCTCTAGGCGTGCAACCAACTCCGCTTAATTACGAAAAATGTTCTCTTAGACAAGGTTTATTCCTCCTCTGAATAAGAGCTTAACTTGAATCAATATCCTGGAATATCAAGACAAGAATTAAGAACACATAATTAAGAACAAGTCAAATATTTATCATACAATTTAGAAAATAATAACAAGATTCGTCTTAGGTTTCATTCCCCTTAGGTATTTAGGGGATTTAGTTCATAACTAAAAAGGAAAACATCTCAGAAGAATAATGAATACAAAACATAAAGAAAAACCCAAAACTCTTGAAGGGAAATTGAGGGGAGATCTTCAATCTTGATGATGAATCCGGCTTCTAAGATGGATCAATCGACTTCCTTGAGTCGTTCCCTACTTTCCTCTCTGTATGCCCTTTTTCCTCCTCCTCTAGGGTGTATTTATAGTCTTTGGAATGCCTAAGAACCCTCAAAATTGGCCTTTCCTGAATTAGACTAAACTTGGGCTCAGCAGGGACGTGCCCGTGTGACATGCCCATGTGCGATTACTTCAGGCCGTGCTCGAGCCTGTTAGAATGGCATGGGCTTGTGTTATACCCGTGTGAGTCGTGCTTCGATTCTGCCAAATATACACAGCCGTGTGGTCTTCCCGTATGAGGAGGTACAGGCCGTGTTGATTTCGTACGTTGGCCCATTTTCTCTGTTTTTGGCCCGTTTCTCGTTCCTTTTGCTCTCCTATGCTCGCCTAAGTATAAAACAAGAAATTAAGGCATTAGGAGCATTGAATTCACCAATTCTAAGGAAAAATCATCCATAAAATGTGTTAAGCATGGGGTAAAAATATGTATAAATTACAGTTTATCAAATATCCCCACACTTAAGCATTTGCTTGTCCTCAAGCAAAATTCTCAACTCATAATCCAAAAAATTCCTCTTAACTTATAATCTCTATTGAAAATATCTCAAACTAATTCATGAGTAGTCGTACATTGAGAATTCAACTAAAAGAACATTAGAGCTTCAAACATTCCAAGTTGAGTATTTAATCATGCAGAACTTAGGCATCTTCCCTTATCTAAGTGGTTACCAATCTCACGGAGTTTAACATCCTCACTAAAGATTCACTCAAATCACTCAAAGTGTTTAAGGACAATGAAAGTAGCACTCATCAGTCAATATGAAAAGTTATTACCATAGGCTTGCATGAAAATCAAATCTCCACCACTATAAATTGAGATGATACATCAATCAAAAGGTCTTTAGAGGGTTGTAACATGGCTTTGGTTAGGGGGTGTGGTCACAAGCTGAAAGAAACGGTTAGAATCGAGATTGAATTGAAAAATCACTTAATTAGAAAAATATTTAATCATCGCTTGTGTACAACAGAGCTTCTTCTCAGAATATGGAATTTAAATATTTAAGCTAAAAAACAAAAGATTACTACTAATGTGTATACACTTTTTTTTAAAGAACAAGTCAAATAACATAGACTAACTATTAAGAACAAGACATAGCTGAGCAACTATTTCAATTCAAATCTCGACAAAAACTGGGATCAAATTAATTTAGAGGATTTCAACAATAAGGGTTAAAGGTTAATATTAAGGGTGATACAAGAAATGGCTTGTTAGCTCAACGGGGTTTATTAAGGGTTAATCGTTGAGGTAGGCTTTTCATGGAATGAGTGGGTTAATCCTAAGTGCCTTTTTCATTTTGACATATCAAATCAAATAGTGTGGTCTTGACATACATAATCAAGCAAGTTCTAGAATAACAGTTCAATACTAACGCACTCATAATGAAAGTGAGCATGAAAGAATTAATAGATGCTCTTGAAGGATCAAGATCTCACAAAAATTATGGCTTTTTGATTTTTAAACTTGTGAATTTCAATTCACGATAAAACCTAGACTTGGGGAAACAACCTAACATTTTGAATTCTTAAACATCAAATTATCATGCTTGATTTTCTAGTGTCTTTAAAGTTTAAATAATCATTGCATGAATGTCTATGTTTTAATTTAAGATATATCAATAAAAATCATAAATCAATCAAATTTTATCCTAAACATGATATGAGAGCTTTTCAAGAGAACAAGGCAATCATTCAGGGATTTTTGTGATAGTAAAATGAATACCCCCCACAGTTAACATGTACATTGCCCTCAATGTACAAAGATAGATATATAGAAAAGAATGTAAAAATAGAAGTGAAACTTCCTGAGTGATGAATGAATTTCCTTGAACTGGAGTTTCGGAGAATAATCGACGTGAGGGTGGAAGAGGATACTCCGGCGGTGGTAGAGGTTCATTAGTCTATAAGTCCTGCGCCAAAAGAATATTATATCTGAAGTTGGTTATGGCTTTGGTCGAGCAGGACATGGCAGTCGTGGAGAGCCTTTCCCAATGGAGTTTCGAGTCCCTGAGCAATAGTAAGCTTTGGAGCTCTTTATAACTGTGATAGAATCAGGAACTCTTTTAGGAAATATATAAGGAAGGGTAAGTACTCAATATGCATTAGCCAAAATTAAAAATTGTAAAATAATAATAAGTCCTAATAAAAATAAGTTAAAAGAAAAATAAAAAGTAGTCTTAAAACAAAATAAAAGCAAAAACATAAAATAATAAATAAAAGTTTTTAAACATCTTCTTTGCTAAATGATTCACGAGGTAGGGGTGGCGATGACATGTAGAAGTGCTGACAAATCTGCTGTAGAGTAACGTTAATGTTATCAAATCATTGAAAACACTGCTGCTCGAATCGAGTAAGGTGCTCAGAGATATCAGCATATCAAGCCGCCGCATGAACTGGACGATGGGAGCGTGGTGGCTGAGACGGTGGGTCCTCGTGCTATGGAGGGACATCATCAGTAATGTCCTCGGGGACCTCCTCCTCAGTAGATTGGGCGAGACGATATTGGGGAGGGTAGGTTCCTCAACACTTTTCGATCATCCTCATGCTTAGCATGCTCGAGATGCCTTGTGGAGACATCTAGCCAATGAGTGTCAAGGATGATTCTGGGGCTGCGGTGTCGAGGAGCCAGAAGTGTCACACCAGTCGCGTCACATAGGGCCCAATGGAGATTACCCCCTTCTTTTCTCACTCCGTCTGGTGTTGAATGGCGACGGCAACAAAACAAGCAAGGTCGATGATGTGCCCGTGTGACAAACATCATAGAAAGTAGGCATCGTGAGTGTTGACGACACCAGTGCTCTCTCACCTCCCTGTTAATGTGTGAGCAAAAATGGCATGTAGGTACCTTAGGGACGGAGGGAGAATCGATGCCTTGAAGCGGGTAGGATTTTAGGAGGCAGCGCCAGGGGCCAAGGCGTCCCAGCACTTCGAGGGAGAACGATGGATGTAGCGATTTAGAGCATCTAAGTCATTCTTCTCCTTGAACTCCTCCGTATATAAGCCCAGTGCAGTATTGAATTCTGGGACGCTTAGCTGGCGGACTAATCCTCCTAGGCGAAATTGGATCGTGCCGAGATCATCGTAGTTTGTCATTATGGTCTAAAGATGAAACGTTGAGCATAGTTCCATTGTGAGCTCGAGATATGTTGGGTCGATGATCCCAAAGAAAAGCTCCCAAGGGTCGATGGTTAGGAGGGCCCGAATCGCATCAGCCAACTGAACTTATTCTACTACAGCGTATTTGGAAAAGTTCTTCTTGGGGCCCGATGGGAAATTGTAGGAAAGGGTGATGAATTTTTGGGGTAGGACCCGAGGAAGATGACGATCCCTTCCATTTCTTCGAAGCAGGGACGACGGCCTTTTTACCATGTGAAGATGACATTATATACCTCAATATAAAAAAAAATAATAGTAGGTAAACGAATTTGAAAAGGAAAAAAAATCATGAATTTGAACTAACAATTTCAGCCAAAAACTACTAATGCTAACCAAACTCAGCCAAAATAATCAATTTCATAGCATAAATTCGTGACATTAGTATAGTAATAGCATGAGAATGAACATAGTAATGGCATGGGTATGATAATAGAATGACGGTCCTAGCAACTCCATTCAACATGAAATGTTAAGATAAATAAACTAAGAATGCAAATGAAATAATAGAATAATGAACAAAATGAAAATATTATAAGAAGAATGGATAATAAGCATTAGAAATAAGTAAAATAGAAGTGAAAAGAGTAAACAAACGCTAAGGGAGAAAGATTGGGCATAAAAAATGGAGAGGGGAGCGGGGCACGGGCATGGCAGGGAGGCCATGTGGACTTTTAGCGGCTAGGGTTAGGGTTTTTTTTTTGGTGAAGAAGACAATGAATAGTGCAGCCTATTTATAGATATTGGGGCACACGGCTAGGGAACATGCCCGTGGTCGCCAATTTTTTCCCGTGTGATTCGTGAATTTTAAATTTGTGCGCATCTGACAATTTGCCCATGCCCATGTTCCTTAGGCGTGTGGGTGCACATTGCCGTGTCGCACGGCTGTGTCTGTATTTGTTCGCTTCTCTCATGCCCGTATTAATCTAACAGGTTTGACCACAGTTTCTTGGCACAGGCGTCTCGCATGCCCGTGTTAAATTGGTAGGTTTGGCCATGGTTTCAAGGCTCGAGTGTGTCGCATGCCCATGTTGTTTGGCAGATTCGACCACGACTATGTCGCACGGCCGTGGCGATTTATCGTAACCTCTGTTGGTGAAATCTTTTCCCTATTTTCACATGGCCTAAGGCATGACCGTGTGCTAGGCCGTGTCTGTGTGGGAAACCTGTATTCAAAAGCTCCGTTAGTAAGTTAGGTGTTAAACACTAAAATTTAAAGAAGTTAATACAGTTAGTGCTTAGGTTGCCTTTCGAGAAAAGCTTATTTATAGTCTAAGCTCGACTTACCTCTGCATTGAATGGTCATGGTGGTTCGAGGAGTCTATACTCCTCATTCCTGCTATGAATCTCATCAAAATAAGGTTTTAGGCGGGTATTGTTTACCTTAAAAGTGCAGAACTTGAGATGACTTACCTCGACTGTACCGAATGGGAAAATGCTAAGTACTGTAAGAGGAATTTCTTCATTCAATTTGGTAGTGGCAATGTGAGGATTTTTGGCATCTAATAAAATTTTATGTCCAACCTTAAATTGATTTGGAAAGGTATTGAGCTCATCCTGGCATAGCTTTGGTTTATCGTTTGTTCTTGGTTTATGTGTCCATAATTCATCTAGCTCCTCGATTTGTAACCTTCGTTCTTCATGAATAGGTCCTCTACTATTGCTTGAAAATGGCTCATGTACTTCCTTCAAACTCATTTCCCACAAAGTAGGTGCACCATATTGTCAATTTTAGTAGAGTGGTTTAGACAATCACCTTCAATTTTCAATGTGTTGCCTGAATTGTGAGCTTGAAGGGTGATTGTTTTGTCTCCCACACGAAGTGTGAGCTCACTTGTGCCAACATTAATAATCGTTCTAGCTGTTGCTAAAAAGGGCCTTCCTAAGATCAAAGGAGCGTTGCTATCCTCCTATATGTCTAAAACAACGAAGTCAACAGGAAATATAAATTTATCGATTTTAACTAGCACATCTTCAATAATACCTCTAGGAAATCTTATAGTTTTATCTGCTAATTGAATGCTCATCCTAGTCTATTTGGGTTTCCCAAGACCTAGTTGTTTAAACATATTGTAAGGCATGACGTTAATACTAGCCTCTAAATCAGCTAATGTATTATTAACATCTAAACTACCAATTAAGCAACTAATCATAAAACTCCCTGGATCTTTTAGTTTGTTGGGTAGTTTATTCTGTAGAATAGCTGAGCATACTGCATTTAGCTCTACATGCGACGCGTCATCCAACTTTCGCTTATTTGCTAAAAACTTATTTAAAAATTTCATTGCATTTGGCATCTACGATAGAGCTTCAATAAACGGTAAGTTAATATGTAGTTTTTTAAGAGTTTAAGGAATTTACCAAATTGTTCATCTGAGCGCTCTTTTCTTGTTGCATTAGGGTATGGAACATGAGGTTTGTATTCTGTACTTACCGGTTTCTGCTTATTGTGGTCTACCTCACCTTTGTCTTTGCTTATCTTAGTTTCTTGTCTTGGTTCTGGTTCAAGTGTGACTACCCCTTCCTCATCTTGACTAATAATCACGTTGAGTTGCTCCCTTAGGTTAGATTCTGTGTTGCTTGGCAAGCTACCTTGTGGTCGTTCAGAAATCAACTTGGCAAGCTGTCCAATCTGAGTTTCGAGCCCTTGGATCAATGCTTGTTGATTTTTAAGTGCTGTCTCGGTGTTCTAGAAACGAGTTTCTAACACCGAGATAAATTTAGATAGCATCTCTTTGAGGTTCGGTTTCTTTTCCTATTGATAGGGTGGTTGCTAAAAACCCGGAGGCTTTTGTGGCCTTTGATTCTAAAATTATACCAATAGAATTCTGTCTGCTATATTCTGAAGAATAAAAAAAAAGTGCTTCTGAATTGATCCTGCCCCACGGTTGGGAACTAATGATTGGCTCTATATACAAAGATTTTTGATTTACTCATAATGATCAAATTATATCTGGTCCACCTCCACTGACTTCACAATACATTACTGGATGAACCTACGAAGAACCAAGTAAAGCATCAATCCTTTTATTTAGAAGTTCTACCTGGTTTGATAGCATAGTAACCGAATCGACGTTATAGACACCTACTATTTTAGTTGGCTTAGTCCTCATGACTTGCCACTGATAGTTATTTAGTGACATCTCTTCAATAAATTCGTAAGCCTCTTCAGATGTTTTGTTATTGATGGTTCCCCCGGCTGCTGCATCAATCATCTTTCTTGTCGAGGGGCTCACACCATTGTAGAATGTTTGAACTTGCAACCAGAGAGGTAATCCATGGTGAGGACACCTTCGCAGTAGGTCCTTGTATCTCTCCCATGCATCGTAAAGAGTTTCTAAGTCCATCTGCACAAATGAAGAGATATCATTATGTAATTTGGCCGTTTTAGGCAGCGGAAAATATTTTAATAAAAATTTTCCGGTCATTTGTTCCCAAGTAGTAATTGACCCTCGTGGTAACGAGTTTAACCATTGTTTAGCTTTATTCCTCAATGAAAATGGGAATAACCGAAGACGAATGGCATTGTCAGAAACGCCATTAATTTTAAATGTATCGCAGAATTCCAAGAAATTTGCCAAGTGAGTGTTTGGATCCTCATCCTGCAAACCATCAAACTGAACAATTGTTGTATCATTTGAATAGTGTTCGGTTTTAGTTCAAAATATTCACAGCAATAGTAGGCCTAACTATACTTGACTCAGTTCCTGTTAAAGTAGGTTTAGCATAATCATACATAGTACAAGGAGAAGGATTCTAATTTGCTAGTTCAGCGAGTATCGCAGGAGGTAGCTGATTGTCTTGGTTTTCAGCCATCTCCTCGGTTGGGGTTTGAATATCATCCTCTTGCTCGTTTTCTGTGTATCTTAAGATTTTCCTTATTTCTCTTTGGTTTCTGCGAATTGTGCAATCGATTTCTTTGTTAAAAAGTAGTGGTCCTGACGGGTTTCTTCTAGTCATAAACTATAAAAACCTGCCAAAAGAAAGAAAAAGTAAATTAATAAATAATAATAAAAATAAAATAGAATTAACTTGCAAGAAAAATAAATGGCTAAAGTAATAAAAATTGAGTGTTCCTAATATGTTAGTTTCTCGGCAACGGCGCCAAAAACTTGATCGTGTTATTTTCTGTGATAAGTTTTTAAAAATTATAATTAATCGTTCTTGAAACTAACTATTATCACGATGTAGGCAAGTGTACCTATTAAACAGTAGTATAGTTTTAACAAGGCCAGATTGTCGAACCCAAAGGAACTAAAAGTACTAGACTGTCTTTTTAGTATCTAGCCTATGAATAATAGGGTTTGTTTTAATTAACTAATTAACTAAACTAAGAAATCACAGAAAATAGAATTGGGGATTTCCTTTTGGAAAAACGATTGAATTAAGACAATACCTAAGGAAAAATCCACCTAGACTTCACTTGTTATTTGACTCTGAATCGGACGATTTATTCATTTGACTTGATCCGTAGAATTCCCTAAGTTATATTATTATCCCTCTCGAGACTAACAACGTCCAACCCTAGGTTGAATAATTAAAATCTCTTTCTAATTAACTCCCTAGGGTTGCATTAACTCAATCTATGGATCCCATTATTAGGTTTCATCCTAATTCGAAAAAATCTTGTCACCCTATCTCTAGGCGTGCAACCAACTCTACTGAATTATGACAAATGTACTCTTAGACAGGGTTTATTCCTCCTCTGAATAAGAGCTTAACTTGAATCAATATCCTGGAATATCAAGACAAGAATTAAGAACACATAATTAAGAATAAGTCAAATATTTATCATACAATTTAGAAAATAATAACAAGATTCGTCTTAGGTTTCATTCCCCTTAGGTATTTAGGGGATTTAGTTCATAACTAAAAAGGAAAACATCTTAAAAGAATAATGAATACAAAACATAAAGAAAAACCCAAAACTCATGAAGGGAAATTGAGAGAGATATTCAGTCTTGAGGATGAATCCGGCTTTTGAGATATATCTGTGACAGCCCTAAAGTGACCCTAGTCTGAAAACGGTCTCGGGACCGCTAGACCGAGTCACTAAATTATTTGAATGTGATAATTATTGCCTAAAATATGTGAATATAAATGTGTGAAAGTTTTAAGCTTCGATTTAGTTAATTGCATGTGAATTTAGTTGATAGGACTTATGTGAGAAAATTTAGAAATGTGCTAGGCAAATGCAAGTGGCCTAATAGTGCATGTAATCAAAGGGGTGGACTTGCATGTCAATTTGTTTGAATTAAGCTCAAGAGCAAAGGGGAACTAAATCCGATAAAGGGAAGGAAAAAGTGGTCGAATAGCCGTCGAAACCGTTCGACAACATCCGAGGTAAGTTCTTGAGTAATAGAGCTTAAATTATGATTTGATTAGATCATGTTTTAAGCAAATCAAAATCATGCTCCTTGTGTGTGGCTATTGAGCCGAAATTGCAAGAGTGATAAGTGTCTTGTGTTTGAGTTTTGCTAATGAAAATGAAATACGAATGTGTCATGATTTATTGTTAAATGTGCATGGTTATTCGAATGATGTCCGGGCTAAGTCCCGAAGGCTTTGTGCTAAGTGACCATATCCGGACTAAGATCCGAAGGCATTTGTGCGAGATACTAATTCCGGGCTAAGCCCGAAGGCATTGATGCGAGTTACTAAATCCGGGTTAAGTCCCGAAGGCATTTGTGCGAGTTACTATAACTGGGCTATGTCCCGAAGGCATTTGAACGAGTAGCTATATCCGGTTAAATTCCGAAGGTACATGATTTGGGAATGAATGATCTTGCTATAAAAATTTCAGTTAATACGCTTGAAACATCCCAACATTGAGGTATGTTTCGTATGTGCTTTGAATTAGTTGAGCCCTTACAAATAAGTATTCGCTCAATTGATAAATGAGCTACCGGCCTTTGGCTAAGTTGATCTTTGTGTATGAATATAAGGGTTGGTAATGTGAAGTAAGTATGATACTGAAAATTTGTGCATATGAAATTATCTGTTTAGCTACATGAATGCTATACTTTTGTTGTGCTGGAATCCCTTGCTCAAAACTTACTAAGCATAAATTGCTTACTCCGTTTCTTTGTTTCTCTGTTTTATAGATTTTGGCTCGTCAGCTATCGGACTCGGGATTTTTGGAAGTCGAAGTCTCCCACACTATCAAAGCCCCCTTTTGGTACAATTTTGGTTGAACTTCGAAATGGTATGTATAGGACTACCCTTTTTGTTGTGAGTCATGGACCCTTTGGATTTGTATAATTTTGGATAGCCATGCGAAAATGGCTTATATATGTTTGAGCATAATGTTATACTCATTTGGTATGGATATGCTTAACAAAGATTGGCCATGGGAATGGTTAATCACTATCATAATTTGTGCTATTTATGCTAAAAGGGCTAGTTGAATCATGGAAACTATGAAATAGGTAAAGTCTACCTTAAAGGCAGATGCTGACAGCAGCAGTGATGTAGATTTGGAAAATAACTAAAAATAGTGAGAATGGAATTAAATAGTGAATAAATTATGCAAACGAACCTTGATGAATCTATTTTCATAGGAAAGTAACGAAACGTTCATATGAACAGTATATTATGAGATGCTAAAGTTTTCGTGAGACAGGGTCAGAACAGTTTCTGGATTCCCTGTTCCGAATTTGGAAATTCATTATAAATTAACCAAAAATAATTAGAAGTCATTCCATATATGAATAGATTCCTTTTTGAGTTTAGTTTCTATAGAAACAAACGGCATCAGTATTGAAGCCCTATACAGGGAGATATCCAAGTCGTAATGCGCAAAGGTCAGTGTAGTCGATCCCTGTAACATGGAAGAATTTGACTAATAAACTGTACTAATTGGCCCAACCAAAAATTCTAGAAAAAAATTTGTAGATGCATATATGAGTCTAGTTTCAGGGAAAAATCACGAAGCTGATTTTCGAGTTGTGAAACTCAAGATATGATTTTTAAGGTGACAGTGACGCAGTTTGCCAGCTTGCCTGGAAAATTTAAAATGGATTGTGCAAAGAAGTGATTTAAGTCTGCAAACCCCTCGTGTCCGACTCCGGCGACGGACTCGGGTACGGGGTGTTACAATTTTATTGGTATCAGAGCTACGGTTTAGTCGATTCTAGGACTACCGTAATACGTTTGGGTCTAGCTATACATGCCATTTTGTGATTATTTGATAGTGTGGTGATTTTTGACAATTGAAAATGTGTTTATTTATAGTAATGGATCCCGATCCCGACCGACCGGTAGCTGATGATCTTGAGAGTGTTGCGCCTGCTCCCGCGCAAGGGACAGCGCCGGTGGACTCTCAACCTAATGCTAGTAACCCGAATGATGAAGCTAGCCAAGCTTTCTATATCGTAATGAATGATTGGTTCAACCAATACATTCGAACTAATACGGCTGTTCCACAACCTCCATTCCTGACTAATGCCACCCCCGCACCTACAATACCTCCGGTAACTGACCAAATAAGGTCAAATAAGCCCCCAGTTGACAGAATCCGAAAACATTGGGCTACTGAATTTAAAGCTACGGATAGCGACGATGCCGAGCAAGCTGAATTTTGGTTGGACAACACTATCCGGGTACTCGATGAGCTATCTTGTACACCTGATGAATGCCTAAAGTGTACTATCTTCTTGCTACGTGATTCTGCCTACTATTGGTGGAGTACTCTGACTTCTGTTGTGCCCCGAGAGCAAGTAACTTGGGAGTTTTTCCAAACTGAGTTTCGGAAAAAGTATATCAGTCAGAGATTTGTTGATCAAAAACGGAAGGAATTTCTTGAGCTTAAGCAAGGTTCTATGTCAGTTACTGATTACGAGCGAAAATTTGTTAGACTTAGTAGATACGCTCGGGAATGTGTTTCGTCCGAGGCTATCATGTGTAAACGCTTCGAGGATGGGCTGAATGAAGATATAAAAATGTTCGTTGGCATTCTTGAAATACGAGAGTTCGTAGTACTTGTCGAGCGAGCTTGTAAAGCCGAAGAGCTTAGAAAAGAAAAACAAAAAGTTGATGTGGGAACTGGAGAGTTTCATAAAAGATCCTCGGGAAAGTCTCTTCAACAGGCATCGAAGAAATTTCGAGATGATGTGGGCCGGTCTAGAGGCACTTCGGGCCTTTTTAGACGAGATCGTGATCGACCCCCTGTGGGTACACGAGGCACTTCGGTCGCTAGTGTTGGAAATGAAGGTCGAGACAGAACGGAGTGTCAGTATTGTGGTAAATGGAATTCGGGGAGCTGTAGGTTCCATGACCGCTCCTGCTATAAGTGTGGATCAGCTGACCACTTCATTAAGGATTGCCCGAGGTTGTCTGAACAGAATATAAATCAAAGCGAGAAACCGGGTGCTACCACTGTTCGAGGTAGACCATCTAGAAATACGGACAATGCTAGGGGTGGTCAGAGAGGATCTAGAGATGCTACGACCAGATCCGAGGCTCGCGCTCCTGCTAGGGCTTATGCTATACGCGCACGCGAGGATGCTTCCTCGCCAGAGGTTATTACCGGCACTTTTACTCTCTTTGATACTAATGTGATTGCTTTGATTGACCCTGGTTCTACTCATTCTTATATATATGCGAAACCTTAGCATCCAGTAAGACTTTACCTATTAAGTCTACTGAGTTCGTAATTCGGATGTCAAATCCCTTGGGTCGTTACGTGCTTGTCGACAAAGTGTGTAAGAAATGTCCCCTAGTAATTCGAGATTCCTGTTTTCCGGCGGACTTGATGCTTTTGCCGTTTGATGAATTTGATGTTATTCTTGGTTTGGATTGGTTGACCGCGCATGATGCGGTTGTGAATTGGTTGACCACACCAAATTGCATTTTAGCACCGCTTTTCATCCCCAAACCGATGGTCAATCCGAGCGGATAATTCAGATACTCGAGGATATGCTGAGATGCTGCATCCTTGAGTTTAGTAGTTCATGGGAACGGTATTTACCTTTGATTAAATTCGCTTACAACAATAGTTTTCAATCAAGTATTAAGATGGCACCTTACGAGGCTTTGTACGGGCGTAAATGCCGCACACCATTGTTTTGGACCGAGCTCGGTGAAAGTAAAATTTTCGGAGTTGATTTGATTAAAGATGCTGAAAAGAAAGTAAAGGTAATCCGTGAAAGTCTGAAGGCCGCCACAGATCGTCAGAAATCGTATGCGGATTTGAAACGAAAAGACGTTGAATATCAGGTGGGAGATAAAGTGTTTCTTAAAGTTTCGCCTTGGAAATAGATACTCAGATTTGGCCGTAAGGGCAAGTTGAGCCCGAGATTCATTGGGCCGTACGAAATCTCTGAACGAGTTGGTCCGGTTGCGTATAGATTGATTTTGCCCCCTGAACTTGAAAAGATTCACGACGTCTTTCATGTTTCGATGCTTCGACGTTATAGATCCGATCCGTCACATGTGATTAATCTCTCAGAAGTTGAAATTCAATCTGACTTGAGTTATGAAGAAGAACCGATTCGTATCCTAGCTCGTGAAGTGAAAGAGTTGCGAAACAAAAGGGTTCCGTTAGTTAAGGT
The DNA here is from genome assembly GCF_007990345.1 of Gossypium hirsutum. Lineage (NCBI taxonomy): Eukaryota > Viridiplantae > Streptophyta > Magnoliopsida > Malvales > Malvaceae > Gossypium > Gossypium hirsutum. The sequence continues at coordinate 104,704,573 of NC_053434.1, forward strand.
GTTATGGCTCAAACACGGGATCGAGGAAGCTACTTGGGAAACCGAGAGCTCGATGACAGAACGATACCCAAACCTATTTACCGGTAAGATTTTCGGGGACGAAAATTTCTTAAGTGGGGGAGAGTTGTGATAGCCCTAAAGTGACCCTAGTCGGAAAGCGGTCTCGGGACCGCTAGACCAAGTCACCAAATTATTTGAATGTGATAATTATTGCCTAAAATATGTGAATATAACTGTGTGAAAGTTTTAAGCTTCGATTTAGTTAATTGCATGTGAATTTAGTTGATAGGACTTATGTGAGAAAATTTAGAAATGTGCTAGGCAAATGCAAGTGGCCTAATAGTGCATGTAATCAAAGGGGTGGACTTGCATGTCAATTTCCCCCCATTTAAGTACTAGTGGCCGGCCATGACAAGGGATGATGTGCAAAACATGTCATGAAACATGTTGTGTTAATGGAAAAATAAAATAAGAAGCATGGGCAAAACATGTCATGAAACATGTTATGTTAATGGAAAAATAAAATAAGAAGCATGGGCAAAACATGTCATGAAACTTGTTGTGTTAAAGGAAAAATAAAATAAGAAGCATGAGCAAAACATGTCATGAAACATCTTGTGTTAATGGAAGAATAAAATAAGAAGCATGGGCAATAAACTAATAAGAAATTGAAGGAAGAAAACAAAGAGAAAAAAATGTGTTCATCATTCTCATGCATGACCAAAAAAAAAAGAAGAGAAAAGCTCTCATGTTGTTCTTGGCCGAATAGGAGAAAGAAAAAGAAGGAAAACGAGCTTTGAGGAAATCGGCTATGGTGGTTTGATAGACTAAGGTATGTTTGATGATGTTCCATGAGATGCATACATGTTTTAGTAGTTAGCTTGAGTTCTAAATAGCCCATGGTTCAAATCTTTACTATGTCATGGAGATCATATTCGGCCATAAGCTAGCAAAATGAGACTTTAATGAGTTAAATTTGTTTGAATTAAGCTCAAGAGCAAAGGGGAACTAAATCCGATAAAGGGAAGGAAAAAGTGGTCGAATAGCCGTCGAAACCGTTCGACAACATCCGAGGTAAGTTCTTGAGTAATAGAGCTTAAATTATGATTTGATTAGATCATGTTTTAAGCAAATCAAAATCATGCTCCTTGTGTGTGGCTATTGAGCCGAAATTGCAAGAGAGATAAGTGTCTTGTGTTTGAGTTTTGCTAATGAAAATGAAATACGAATGTGTCATGATTTATTGTTAAATGTGCATGGTTATTCGAATGATGTCCGGGCTAAGTCCCGAAGGCTTTGTGCTAAGTGACCATATCCGGACTAAGATCCGAAGGCATTTGTGCGATATACTAATTCCAGGCTAAGCCCGAAGGCATTGATGCGAGTTACTAAATCTGGGTTAAGTCCCGAAGGCATTTGTGCGAGTTACTATAACCGGGCTATGTCCCGAAGGCATTTGAACGAGTAGCTATATCCGGTTAAATTCCGAAGGTACGTGATTTGGGAATGAATGATCTTGCTGTAAAAATTTCAGTTAATACGCTTGAAACATCCCAACATTGAGGTATGTTTCGTATGTGCTTTGAATTAGTTGAGCCCTTACAAATAAGTATTCGCTCAGTTGATAAATGAGCTACCGGCCTTTGGCTAAGTTGATCTTTGTGTATGAATATAAGGGTTGGTAATGTGAAGTAAGTATGATACTGAAAATTTGTGCATATGAAATTATCTGTTTAGCTATATGAATGCTATACTTTTGTTGTGCTGGAATCCCTTGCTCAAAACTTACTAAGCATAAATTGCTTACTCCGTTTCTTTGTTTCTCTGTTTTATAGATTTTGGCTCGTCAGCTATCGGACTCGGGATTTTTGGAAGTCGAAGTCTCCCACACTATCAAAGCCCCCTTTTGGTACAATTTTGGTTGAACTTCGAAATGGCATGTATAGGACTACCCTTTTTATTGTGGGTCATAGACCCTTTGGATTTGTATAATTTTGGATAGCCATGCGAAAATGGCTTATATATGTTTTAGCATAATGTTATACTCATTTGGTATGGATATGCTTAACAAGGATTGGCCATGGGAATGGTTAATCACTATCATAATTTGTACTATTTATGCTAAAAGGGCTAGTTGAATCATGGAAACTATGAAATAGGTAAAGTCTACCTTAAAGGCAGATGCTGACAGCAGCAGTGATGTAGATTTGGAAAATCACTAAAAATAGTAGGAATGGAATTAAATAGTTAATAAATTATGCAAACGAACCTTGATGAATCTATTTTCATAGGAAAGTAACGAAACGTTCATATGAACAGTATATTATGAGATGCTAAAGTTTTCGTGAGACAGGGTCATAACAGTTTCTGGATTCCCTGTTCCGACTTTGGAAATTCATTATAAATTAACCAGAGATAATTAGAAGTCATTACATATATGAATAGATTCCTTCTTGAGTTTAGTTTCTATAGAAACAAACGGCATCAGTATTGAAGCCCTGTACAGGGAGATATCCAAGTCGTAATGCGCAAAGGTCAGTGTAGTTGATCCCTGTAACATGGGAGACTTTGCCTAATAAACTTTACTAATTGGCCCAACCAAAAATTCTAGAAAAAAATTTGTAGATGCATATATGAGTCTAGTTTCAGGGAAAAATCACGAAGCTGATTTTCGAGTTGTGAAACTCAAGATATGATTTTTAAGGTGACAGTGACGCAGTTAGCCAGCTTGCCTGGAAAATTTAAAATGGATTGTGCAAAGAAGTGATTTAAGTCTGCAAACCCCTCGTGTCCGACTCCGGCGACAGACTCGGGTACGGGCTGTTACAATTTTATTGGTATCAGAGCTACGGTTTAGTCGATTCTAGGACTACCGTAATACGTTTGGGTCTAGCTATACATGCCATTTTGTGATTATTTGATAGTGTGGTGATTTTTGACAATTGAAAATGTGTTTATTTATAGTAATGGATCCCGATCCCGACCGAGCGGTAGCTGATGATCTTGAGAGTGTAGCGCCTGCTCCCGCGTAAGGGACAGCGCCGGCGGACTCTCAACCTAATGCTAGTAACCCGAATGATGAAGCTAGACAAGCTTTCTATAGCGTAATGAATGATTGGTTCAACCAATACATTCGAACTAATACGGCTGTTCCACAACCTCCATTCCCGACTAATGCCACCCCCGCACCTACAATACCTCCGGTAACTGACCAAATAAGGTCAAATAAGCCCCCAGTTGACAGAATCCGAAAACATTGGGCTACTGAATTTAAAGCTACGGATAGCGACGATGCCGAGCAAGCTGAATTTTGGTTGGACAACACTATCCGGGTACTCGATGAGCTATCTTGTACACCCGATGAATGCCTAAAGTGTACTATCTCCTTGCTACGCGATTCTGCCTACTATTGGTGGAGTACTCTGACTTCTGTTGTGCCCCAAGAGCAAGTAACTTGGGAGTTTTTCCAAACTGAGTTTCGGAAAAAGTATATCAGTCAGAGATTTGTTGATCAAAAACGGAAGGAACTTCTTGAGCTTAAGCAAGGTTCTATGTCAGTTACTGATTACGAGCGAAAATTTGTTAGACTTAGTAGATACGCTCGGGAATGTGTTTCGTCCGAGGCTATCATGTGTAAACGCTTCGAGGATGGGCTGAATGAAGATATAAAAATGTTCGTTGGCATTCTTGAAATACGAGAGTTCGTAGTACTTGTCGAGCGAGCTTGTAAAGCTGAAGAGCTTAGAAAAGAAAAACAAAAAGTTGATGTGGGAACTGGAGAGTTTCGTAAAAGATCCTCGGGAAAGTCTCTTCAACAGGCATCGAAGAAATTTCGAGATGATGTGGGCCAGTCTAGAGGCACTTCGGGCCTTTTTAGACAAGATCGTGATCGACCCCCTGTGGGTACACGAGGCACTTCGGTCGCTAGTGTTGGAAATGAACGTCGAGACAGAACGGAGTGTCAGCATTGTGGTAAATGGCATTCGGGGAGCTGTAGGTTCCATGACCGCTCCTGCTATAAGTGTGGATCAGCTGACCACTTCATTAAGGATTGCCCGAGGTTGTCTGAACAGAATATAAATCAAAGCGAGAAACCGGGTGCTACCACTGTTCAAGGTAGACCATCTAGAAATACGGACAATGCTAGGGGTGGTCAGAGAGGATCTAGAGATGCTACGACCAGATCCGAGGCTTGCGCTCCTGCTAGGGTTTATGCTATACGCGCACGCGAGGATGCTTCCTCGCCAGATGTTATTACCGGTACTTTTACTCTCTTTGATACTAATGTGATTGCTTTGATTGACCTTGGTTCTACTCATTCTTATATATATGCGAAACCTTAGCATCCAGTAAGACTTTACCTATTGAGTCTACTGAGTTCGTAATTCGGATGTCAAATCCCTTGGGTCGTTATGTGCTTGTCGACAAAGTGTGTAAGAAATGTCCCCTAGTAATTCGAGATTCCTGTTTTCCGGCGGACTTGATGCTTTTGCCGTTTGATGAATTTGATGTTATTCTTGGTTTGGATTGGTTGACCGCGCATGATGCGGTTGTGAATTGCAAAAGCAAGACTATTGATTTCAGGTGCGCAAATAACGAGATAATCCGAGTTGAGTCTACGGACTTAAGGGGGTTGCCAGCTGTAATATCAGCAATGTTGGCCCAGAAATATGTAAGAAAAGGGTGCGAAGCATACCTTGCGTATGTACTTGATGACAAAGAATTAGAAAAGAAACCTGAATCTGTGCCAGTGGTTTGTGAACACCCGGATGTTTTTCCTGAAGAATTACCGGGTTTACCACCTCTTCGGGATGTAGAGTTTAGTATTGAGCTTGTACCTGGAAGCCTCCAAGAAATATTACCAAAGTTCGGAGCTTCCTGGGGCTCACCGGTTATTACCGACGATTTGTAAAAGGTTTCTCGATGATAGCCACACCAATGACGAAGATACTTCAAAAGGATGTTAAGTTCGAATGGACAGAGAAATGTCAGAAAAGTTTCGATCAACTGAAAACTTATTTGACTGAAGCTCCAATTTTAGTGCAACCCGAATCAGGCAAAGAGTTTGTCATTTATAGTGACGCATCCCTACTTGGGTTGGGTTGCGTATTGATGCAAGAAGGTCGAGTTGTGGCCTATGCGTCGAGACAATTGAAGCCACACGAGAGAAATTATCCGACCCATGATCTCGAACTAGCTGCCATCGTATTTGCTTTGAAAATATGGTGACATTATTTGTTTGGTGAGAAGTGCCATGTATTTTTGGATCACAAAAGTCTCAAATATTTGATGACCCAGCGAGACTTGAATCTGCGACAAAGGCGTTGGCTTGAGTTGTTGAAAGATTATGAGCTTGTCATTAATTATCACCCGGGAAAGGCTAATGTGGTTGCGGACGCCTTAAGCCGGAAATCACTGTTTGCTTTGCGAGCGATGAATGTACACTTGTCTGTTCTACCCGACAATGTGTTAGTAGCTGAATTAAAAGCCAAACCATTATTGATTCATCAAATTCGTGAAGCTCAGAAAGTCGATGATGAATTGGTTGCAAAACGGGCTGAGTGTGTTCCGAACAAGGAATCGGAGTTTCAAATTGATGATGATGATTGTTTGAGGTTCAGAAGTCGTTTGTGTGTTCCAAGGAATTCGGAACTCATTTCGATGATTCTGAACGAAGCCCATTGTAGCCGAATGTCAATTCACCCGGGGAGTACGAAAATGTACAACGATTTGAAACGTCGGTTTTGGTGGCATGGTATGAAACGAGACATCTCCGACTTTGTTTCGAGATGTTTAATATGTCAACAAGTGAAAGCAGAACATCAAGTGCCTTCAGGATTACTTCAGCCGATCATGATACCCGAGTGGAAATGGGATCGAGTCACAATGGACTTTGTGTCCGGACTGCCATTGTCAGCAAGTAAGAAGGATGCGATTTGGGTTGTTGTTGATAGACTGACTAAGTCGGCTCACTTTATCCCCGTGCGTACGGATTTTTCATTGGATAAACTAGCCGAATTGTAGTTTCTTAGATTGTGAGATTACACGGGGTACCTATTTCTATCGTGTCGGATAGAGATCTGAGATTCACCTCGCGATTTTGGAAGAAATTGCAAGAAGATTTGGGTACCAAGTTGCATTTTAGCACCGCTTTTCATCCCCAAACCGATGGTCAATCCGAGCGGATAATTCAGATACTCGAGGATATGCTGAGATGCTGCATCCTTGAGTTTAGTGGTTCATGGGAACGGTATTTACCTTTGATTGAATTCGCTTACAACAATAGTTTTCAATCAAGTATTAAGATGGCACCTTACGAGGCTTTGTACGGGCGTAAATGCCGCACACCATTGTTTTGGACCGAGCTCGGTGAAAGTAAAATTTTCGGAGTTGATTTGATTAAAGATGCTGAACAGAAAGTAAAGGTAATCCGTGAAAGTCTGAAGGCAGCCACAGATCGTCAGAAATCGTATGCGGATTTGAAACGAAAAGACGTTGAATATCAGGTGGGAGATAAAGTGTTTCTTAAAGTTTTGCCTTGGAAAAAGATACTCAGATTTGGCCGTAAGGGCAAGTTGAGCCCGAGATTCATTGGGCCGTACGAAATCTCCGAACGAGTTGGTCCGGTTGCGTATAGATTGATTTTGCCCCCTGAACTTGAAAAGATTCACGACGTCTTTCATGTTTCGATGCTTCGACGTTATAGATCCGATCCGTCACATGTGATTAATCTCTCAGAAGTTGAAATTCAATCTGACTTGAGTTATGAAGAAGAACCGATTCGTATCCTAGCTCGTGAAGTGAAAGAGTTGCGAAACAAAAGGGTTCCGTTAGTTAAGGTGTTATGGCTCAAACACGGGATTGAGGAAGCTACTTGGGAAACCGAGAGCTCGATGAAAGAACGATACCCAAACCTATTTACCGGTAAGATTTTCGGGGACGAAAATTTCTTAAGTGGGGGAGAGTTGTGACAGCCCTAAAGTGACCCTAGTCGGAAAGCGGTCTCGGGACCGCTAGACCGAGTCACCAAATTATTTGAATGTGATAATTATTGCCTAAAATATGTGAATATAAATGTGTGAAAGTTTTAATCTTCGATTTAGTTAATTGCATGTGAATTTAGTTGATAGGACTTATGTGAGAAAATTTAGAAATGTGCTAGGCAAATGCAAGTGGCCTAATAGTGCATGTAATCAAAGGGGTGGACTTTCATGTCAATTTCCCCCCATTTAAGTACTAGTGGCCGGCCATGACAAGGGATGATGGGCAAAACATGTCATGAAACATGTTGTGTTAATGGAAAAATAAAATAAGAAGCATGGGCAAAACATGTCATGAAACATGTTGTGTTAATGGAAAAATAAAATAAGAAGCATGGGCAAAACATGTCATGAAACATGTTGTGTTAATGGAAGAATAAAATAAGAAGCATGGGCAATAAACTAATAAGAAATTGAAGGAAGAAAACAAAGAGAAAAAAATGTGTTCATCATTCTCATGCATGACCAAAAAAAAAAAAAGAAGAGAAAAGCTCTCATGTTGTTCTTGGCCGAATAGGAGAAAGAAAAAGAAGGAAAAAGAGCTTTGAGGAAATCGGCTATGGTGGTTTGATAGACTAAGGTATGTTTGATTATGTTCCATGAGATGCATGCATGTTTTAGTAGTTAGCTTGAGTTCTAAATAGCCCATGGTTCAAATCTTTACTTTGTCATGGAGATCATATTCGGCCATAAGCTAGCAAAATGAGACTTTAATGAGTTAAATTTGTTTGAATTAAGCTCAAGAGCAAAGGGGAACTAAATCCGATAAAGGGAAGGAAAAAGTGGTCGAATAGCCGTCGAAACCGTTCGACAACATCCGAGGTAAGTTCTTGAGTAATAGAGCTTAAATTATGATTTGATTAGATCATGTTTTAAGCAAATCAAAATCATGCTCCTTGTGTGTGGCTATTGAGCCGAAATTGCAAGAGTGATAAGTGTCTTGTGTTTGAGTTTTGCTAATGAAAATGAAATACGAATGTGTCATGATTTATTGTTAAATGTGCATGGTTATTCGAATGATGTCCGGGCTAAGTCCCGAAGGCTTTGTGCTAAGTGACCATATCCGAACTAAGATCCGAAGGCATTTGTGCGAGATACTAATTCCAGGCTAAGCCCGAAGGCATTGATGCGAGTTACTAAATCCGGGTTAAGTCCCGAAGGCATTTGTGTGAGTTACTATAACCGGGCTATGTCCCGAAGGCATTTGAACGAGTAGCTATATCCAGTTAAATTCCGAAGGTACGTGATTTGGGAATGAATGATCTTGCTGTAAAAATTTCAGTTAATACGCTTGAAACATCCCAACATTGAGGTATGTTTCGTATGTGCTTTGAATTAGTTGAGCCCTTACAAATAAGTATTCGCTCAGTTGATAAATGAGCTACCGGCCTTTGGCTAAGTTGATCTTTGTGTATGAATATAAGGGTTGGTAATGTGAAGTAAGTATGATACTGAAAATTTGTGCATATGAAATTATCTGTTTAGCTATATGAATGCTATACTTTTGTTGTGCTGGAATCCCTTGCTCAAAACTTACTAAGCATAAATTGCTTACTCCGTTTCTTTGTTTCTCTGTTTTATAGATTTTGGCTCGTCAGCTATCGGACTCGGGATTTTTGGAAGTCGAAGTCTCCCACACTATCAAAGCCCCCTTTTGGTACAATTTTGGTTGAACTTCGAAATGGCATGTATAGGACTACCCTTTTTGTTGTGGGTCATGGACCCTTTGGATTTGTATAATTTTGGATAGCCATGCGAAAATGGCTTATATATGTTTGAGCATAATGTTATACACATTTGGTATGGATATGCTTAACAAGGATTGGCCATGGGAATGGTTAATCACTATCATAATTTGTGCTATTTATGCTAAAAGGGCTAGTTGAATCATGGAAACTATGAAATAGGTAAAGTCTACCTTAAAGGCAGATGCTGACAGCAGCAGTGATGTAGATTTGGAAAATCACTAAAAATAGTAGGATTGGAATTAAATAGTGAATAAATTATGCAAACAAACCTTGATGAATCTATTTTCATAGGAAAGTAACGAAACGTTCATATGAACAGTATATTATGAGATGATAAAGTTTTCGTGAGACAGGGTCAGAACGGTTTCTGGATTCTCTGTTAAAACTTTGGAAATTCATTATAAATTAACCAGAGATAATTAGAAGTCATTCCATATATTAATAGATTCCTTTTTGAGTGTAGTTTCTATAGAAACAAACGGCATCAGTATTGAAGCCCTGTACAGGGAGATATTCAAGTCGTAATGCGCAAAGGTCAGTGTAGTCGATCCCTGTAACATGGGAGATTTTGACTAATAAACTGTACTAATTGGCCCAACCAAAAATTCTATAAAAAAATTTTTAGATGCATATATGAGTCTAGTTTCAGGGAAAAATCACGAAGCTGATTTTCGAGTTGTGAAACTCAAGATATGATTTTTAAGGTCACAGTGACGCAGTTAGCCAGCTTGCCTGGAAAATTTAAAATGGATTGTGCAAAGAAGTGATTTAAGTCTGCAAACCCCTCGTGTCCGACTCCGGCGACGAACTCGGGTACGGGGTGTTACAAGATCAATTGGCTTCCTTGAGCAGTTCCCTGCTTCCCTCTCTGTGTGCCCTTTTTCCTCCTCCTCTAGGCTGTAATTATAGGATTTGGAATGCCTAAGAACCCTTAAAATTGGCCTTTCCTGAATTGGACTAAACTTGGGCTCGACAAGGACAGGCCCGTATGACACGCCCGTGTGCGATTACTTCAGGCCATGCTCAAGCTTGTTAGAATGGCACGGGCATGTGTTATACCCGTGTGAGTCGTGCTTCAATTCTGCCAAATGGACACGGCCATGTGGTCTGCCCGTGTGAGGAGGTACAGGCTGTGTTGATTTCGTACGATGGCCCTTTTCTCCGTTTTTGGCCCGTTTCTCATTCCTTTCGCTCTCCTATGCTCGCCTAAGTATAAAACATGAAATTAAGGCATTAGGAGCATCGAATTCACCAATTCTAAGGAAAAATCATTCATAAAATGTGTTACGCATGGGGTAAAAATATATATAAATTACGGTTTTTCTGATACACAGGGTCGATTTGGTCAGAGAATTTGAACAGAAAGTAAAAGTGATCCGTGAAAGTCTGAAAGTAGCATCAGATCGTCAGAAATCATATGCGGACTTGAAATGTAAAGATATAGAGTTTCAGATAGGATATAAAGTCTTCTTGAAAGTCTCACCGTGGAAGAAAATACTCAGATTTGGTCGTAGAGGCAAATTGAATCCGAGATTCATTGGGCCGTGTTTTGAAACTGTGGGTGAACTAGTCAATTTAACACGGGCGTGCGCCTGCATACACGGGCGTGGGAGAAGCGAACGGAGATCGACACGGCCATGCAACATGGCCGTGTACACCAATGCGCCCAATTTCGAAAACTACGAATGCGCGGGCTAAGATTAGAGCCCACGGGCGTGCCCCACGGTCGTGTGCCCCAATTTCTCTATAAACACCCATTATTTTATTTTATTTTATTTTATTTTAACCTCTATATTTTGAAATTATTTTCTTATTTATTTCCTTTTAATACTATTTTTGTAACACCCCCTAACCCCAAACCGTCCTCAGAACAGGTTACAGAGCATTACAGGACCTATCAGACATATACAATTAATATACACATCAATACCAAGACAACCAGATACACTCATAATTTGCCAAATTTAAACATTTACATATTATCCAATATTTAATTGTATTTAAATATGAAACATCATCAAATAAATCAATTTCATGCTAAATGAACCAAATTCTATTATATATCATAACCAAACCTAAATCTAATTATTTCATTCTTACATTTACAATTTCAAAACGACACACATATAAGACACCCTAGGTACAAGCCATTACCAATAATTAACACACTTTACCTTAATGAATTCGAGATCAGCCTGGGATGCTGATTCAATGTTCTATCTTTACTTAACCTGCGCACGGAAACAAACCGTACGCTGAGTATGGGTATACTCAGTGGTATTTCTATAATCCGAACATTTAATAATAAAACAAATGTTGAATATCATAATAACAATTACAATTATTCGATTATTTATTTCATAGATAAATTTCAACTACTAACCATATATATTTTATATAAATCATATAATAAACACAATAACATAATTGTTCATTTCTTAAATAAATCCATTATTATTTACTCCATTCTTTCACTTACTATTCGATATAGCTTTCTCTATTTACATACGATTCATATATCTCAAATCACATTTCAATTCATCAAATGGCATCATATATCATCAATTTGAACTCCAATCATTTCATGAACCTTTGGTTTATATTTTCAATCTCATATCTAAATTTTCAATTCTCAATTTAATTTCTCATTTCATTTTAATAGCTTGATCAATCAAATTTATTCGATTTATCATTTCACTTATTTACCCCTATTAACAAACCTGGACTTTGACGGATACACGGCTTTCAACCCAAACACACCAGTACGGCACATTGTGCCTAAAATAGTACATAGTACCTGATCAGTATACGACACATAAAGTGCCTAAAACAACACACGAGGTGCCTGATTCGACACACGAGATGCCTAAAATACGACACATAAAATGCCTGATTGGTAAAGCCAGCGAATCCCGTACCTTCTAGATCCTATGGCATGCCAATTATATCCGACTCAACCCGACTAGTTAATAGGGTATTTCATTCACTTTCTCAATTTAATAATTCTTTCATCAATATATCATTCTGATAATCACATATATTTACCCATTTTTACAATTCATACAATTTCATTCAATTCAACAACATATTTAAATTATTCACATTAATTCATAATTCAATACAATTCAATTCACTTTTCAATATGAAATATTCAAATATCAGAATCTCATATATTCATATCAATTTCCTCATATTTCCAATCAATATTTTTCAATATAACATTCATTCAATATTCAAATTTTTACATAAATCATATATATTATATAATTCAATCCAAATAATTTCAATCAATATAAATTCAATAAATTCATCGCATACTAAAATCAATCCATTTCAATTGTAAAACATCATAATTCAATCACTAACAATTGTCATATGTATATAAATATAACAAATAATGACTAAGTTCAGATTATAGAAATACAAACCATATTTTCTCGAGCTAACTCCTCAACGATCTTTTCTTTTCCTTTAGATGCCAATGCCTCGTTTTCCTTGTTAGCTAAAAAAATAATAACAATTTACATTATTAATTATAGCATTAATTTAAATAATTAATTATATTTCTACTCAATTTATGCCTAATGTTCATTTGGTTGCAACTCCCAAATTTTCTTTATACTTCATTCGGAATTATTACTTTATTGTTCTGGCTTCAACAATTCATCCGGATATATTATTTTATTGCTCTAGTTTTAGCAAGAGCTTCATATTTCATTCGGATAACTTAGTTCTTTTTTTTTTTTTTTTTGCTATGTGAAATAACCCAATAAAACTCTTGCTAGTTGAAAATTCATATATTTATTTCATACTTCAATTCTATTCATTTTCTTCCATATTCATCCTAACTATCAAGTATTCATAATATAACCCTAATTTAAAATTTCTTTTCATTTAGTCCCTCTAATACAAAACTTATAGCTTACTTTATATGTAATCCTTTTACTAAATCTTACTTACAATTTATTCAATTAAATCTCTAATTCATCTTTTTCTTCAACATGAACTTTATTTAAAAGCTTATAAACCTTCAAACTATCAAATTAATTTCATCAAAACCTTGTTTTAAGACTTGTAAAATATCAAAATTAAGTGAAAAGGGCTATATTGACTTACCAATTAAACTTTAAAGCTTCAAACCTTTAAATTTCTCTTTTCTTTCTTTCCTTTCTTTCTCTCCTTCTTTCTTCCCCTGTTTCACGTTTACCTATTCTGTTTCTTTCCTTTCTTTTATTTACTTGTTTTATATATATATAATATAATAACATTGTATTATTACTTATTTATTATTTATACATGTGTATATTATTATTACATATGTATCCATAGATCACCATACATTTGTCATACTTTTATTTATTTATCATATAAAGATCTTATAATATAATTATTTAATTAATAAATATCTTTTATAAATAATAAATATCTTTTAATAATTAAATACATGCATTACAAATGTATGTTTTTTTATTTATACACTTGTATCAAATCATTACCATACACATGTCTTTATTTAATTTATTTCATAATATAATATTAATTCATTTAATAATAATAACATTAATAAATATAAATTATAAAACCATAATAAAAATTTATTATACATATTTATGCATAAAAATCAAAGATTTTTATGCATTCGCCGCCTCACTTAGGACAAATGGCATAATTGTCATTTTGGTCCTTTTTATTTTCTTTTTAATTTACAATTAAACTTTCACACTTTATTTAATTTAATCCTTTTATCTTATTATCCTTATTTAAGCTAAATTCTCTAAATTAATCTCTACTTAACCACTCAATTAACTTCGTAATTATTTTTTTTATAAATATTTTCTAATCCATTTTTCCAAAATAGAGACCCGAAAATATATTTTTCTGATATCCTTAAAATTCGGGTCGTTACATTTCTCCCCCCTTTTTTAAATTTCGTTCTCGAAATTTACTTGAGAGAGGTGGGGGTATAAGTACAAAGATCTCGCTGTTTCTCTCGGTTCTTGTATTGTTTCCTTAATATCATGGCTTCACTTACTCAAGCGAGTTCTCAACAGGCTTTTTCTCCATACGATACATCATTATCCTTTGTTCGAGATAACATATAAAAGATCAACTCTATATCATCTAGACACAAGTCCTAAAAACCCCATAAATTTCCATAACTTCAGAGGATAAACCATTCAATATATTACCAGTCCAATCTTTCCATAGATTCACGTATCCCAACAGAACGAGGACTCAATATCTCGACGTTTCAAATTCACATATGATTTCTATCTGTCAAACTGTTTCAGTCTATCTCGAATCACTTTCATTCAATTTCCATATAGAATTTTTGACAATCAAATACTACTTTTAAACTATCTCAAATTATTTCCATTTTTCTTTAGTTTCACGAATCAACCAGCGCCGCATATTCTTTTTCTCACAGTATTCATTCAGATCCCATGCAGTTTTATATTCATAATCATTCAGAACTTCATACAGTGCTGGAAACTGTTATCACGTACCCAGAACTTCTTATACTTGTTCTATAATTAGAGTATAAACTACGTATCTCAATAAGAAATAATAGAAACCACTAGACCATGTAATCTAATAATCTCAGAAACCTATATTTCAAACAATTATTAAGTAAGAAATTTATTCATACCGTAATAAAATATGTAGACTTTACCATACCTTCGAAAACTCTTCAAATATCATCTTAAAGATAAAAGGTGATCCAAATTCAAAATCCATAAAAGTTCTATCCCATTTCCATTCTGATATCCTTTCTAGCTGTAACAGTTCTGAAGGTATCTATATCTGATATAAACATTTATATACAATTTCAAAGTATTGCTTTTCTTTCCCAGTCTTCAACTCATCTGGCTCAAACCACTGTACATCTTATTTCTTCTAGAATACATAGACATCTTATTCTTCTGTATAAGCTCTGAATTCTTCAGTACAGCTTCTATTTCTAAATAGCAGACAATCATCAAATTCAATCTGAAATTTTCAATCAAAATCATTTGTTCACTATACCCATTTAACCAGTAACTTATTATCACATTTCTGAACTTTGCAGACCTGCTGTAGAGAAGTAAGTTTAACTTTTATTTCAACTAGAATTGAGCGAGTATCAAATAATGACAATCGAGTGTTCATAGCTCATAACACAAAACAGAAATTTTAATTCTGAGTATTCATAACTTCATTTGCCTTTTCCTGGATGATATTCAATTATCAAATCATGATCCTTTATTGCAAAGACAATAGCTACCACTTCCAAATCATGTATCAAATAATTTTTCTCATGTAATTCTAACTTTCCAAAACATAATTCATTAGTTTTCTTTCTTGCATCAAAATGTTGCTATCCCTGTAAATCACAAGTTTCTTCACCAGATTTTAGACTAAACCAGAACTAATGCTTCAGTTAACTGAGCTTTCAACTAATCAGAACCTTGCTAACGTCTATCAGATCATTCCAATTCTGCATCTTTCTATAATAACCAACTAATTTTAGAAAACCTCTAATTTAAAAAATATATATTTTTTCACTATCATCTCAGTCACAAAATCTATAGAACATTCAACTTCTTCAATCAACAGTAGCTTGGGCAACTCTTCTGGAAACATATTAGAATTCTCTCGCACTATTGCAACTGATTTAAACTTTAACTTAAATACTTTAATATTCAATACATAAACAAGGTAAATACCATGACCTCTTCCCGGCATATATCTGTGTTGGCATGTCCAATATCATAATAAACAATTAGTTCAATCTTCTCTGTTTCAACAAAACATTTCATCGTTCTAACCTTGCCGTATAATACACTTTTGCTTACAATTTACCACCATGTCATGTAGAATTAACCATTCCGTTCTTGAAATCACATCAAACAGTATTAACATCGAATCGATCAGAAAACAATAGTATCATTATCAAACAGTTCCTGCAGATCTTATCAGCCCATAAATACTGATCAGAAAAATTTAATGCTTCAACCCAAAAATTTCAGCAAACTCAACAGGCAAATCTTTAATAGATACTGAACTTATGTAATCATAGGAATAGTCAAACCAAGATCAATTTAGAATAATCATATTAGTGTCGATAAAGAAGAAAGTACCTGTAATGACATCCAGTAGAGATAAATCTTCTTATATACAATTAACATATATATACCATGGCTGATA
The DNA here is from genome assembly GCF_007990345.1 of Gossypium hirsutum. Taxonomy (NCBI): domain Eukaryota; kingdom Viridiplantae; phylum Streptophyta; class Magnoliopsida; order Malvales; family Malvaceae; genus Gossypium; species Gossypium hirsutum. The sequence continues at coordinate 104,720,549 of NC_053434.1, forward strand.
TTCATTCTCCGGATTTTACAGGGAAATCCTTTGTCACACTTCGACTATTACTTGCATTTCTGGGTTACAGAGTAATCTACCTCTGATAATTGTGGTACTCTATCTTGAAATTTAAATAATATCTTTTTCAACTCTCTTCAATCAATCACTAAGATAATGATCAAAAGAATCATATCTAACTTATATTCTGCTCTTTATTCTACATTTTTCGACCTTATGTTTTTATTTAAACCATCTTCAAACAATTTTTACCTTACAGTTTCTATTGGAATATACCCTCTCATATATTTATTCAATCAAACAAATTCCCTTCATACACAGTTGCAGTTATATGATCCTGTTTAAGCTTCAAGAATTCTGTACATTTCTGATGAAGAAATCTCTGACTGATATATATATTTCTTTCAAAACTCATCTCAGAAAATTTCCAAATAGCCATTTCATAGTCACAACATAAATCAATATTTCCATTTCTGGGAAGCTAAATCTTTTAGTAGAATATCATACCTTTCTATCATTTATTCGACGAATAAAGCAATTCATTTACAGCCTTGACAATATTCTCTTACCAAATTTCAATTCTTTCAATATCATTTTCAGTTGTAATTCCCAATTCTTCCACACTATATTTACGAAATATTTAACAACAGATACTTACCTGTTCAGATGAACTCTGTATCTTGAAGCACTTCAGGAACTGATTGAGAAATAGGAGAGATAGTTATCATAACATATATAATTTCTTATATTCACTAAAGAGCATCAGTTATAATTCTAAACATTATGTATCATTTCTTTCTCTATCATTTCATTATTCAACACTCAGTGGACACTTAGTGGTTGATTACTCATTAAGTTATTACTCAGTGTTGTCGATTCAGTTTTTTTATCTAATTCAAGAGACTTTTCGTTTTTAGTATACATTTCATGATCAATACTATCAATATTTTCGTCTAATTTTTTCGCTATAATACAAAAGCAAACAAACATATCAGCATCCGGTCCTGATTCAATTTCAACTTAACTTTGGCATGTACCTCTAGACTCAATTCCGAGCTCGATTTAATCCGAGAATTGACAAAACTTGATAGCTTTGATACCAACAATTGTAACACCCCTAACCCCAGACTGTCCTCAAAACAGGGTTACGGAGCATTACCGGACCTAGCAGACATATACAATTAATATACACATAAATACCAAGACAACCAGATGCACTCATAATTTGTCAAATTTAAACATTTACATATTGTCCAATAGTTAATTGTATTTAAATATTAAATATAATCAAATAAATAAATTTCATGCTAAATTAACCAAATTCTATTATATATCATAACCAAACCCAAATCTAATTATTTCATTCTTACATTTACAATTTCAGAATGACACACACATAAGACAACCTAGGTACATGCCATTACCAATAATTAACACACTTTACCTTAATGAATTCGAGATCGGCCTGGGATGCTGATTCAATGTTCTATCTTTACTTAACCTGCACACGGAAACAAACCGTACGCTGAGTATGGTATACTCAGTGGTATTTCTATAATTCGAACATTTAATAATAAAACAAATGCTTAATATCATAATAACAATTACAATTATTTGATTATTTATTTCATAGATAAATTTCAACTACTTACCATATAGATTTTATATAAATCATATAATAAACACAATAACATAATTGTTCATTTCTTAAATAAATCCATTATTATTTACTCCATTCTTTCACTTACTATTCGATATAGCTTTCTCTATTTACATACGATTCATATATCTCAAATCACATTTTAATTCATCAAATGGCATCATATATCATCAATTTGAACTCTAATCATTTCATGAACCTTTGGTTTATATTTTAAATCTCATATCTAAATTTTCAATTCTCAATTTAATTTCTCATTTCATTTCAATAGCTTGATCAATCAAATCTACTCAATTTATCATTTCACTTATTTACCCCTATTAACAAACCCGGACTTTGACGGATACACGGCTTCCAACCCAAACACACCAGTACGGCACATTGTGCCTAAAATAGTATATAGTACCTGATCAGTATACGACACATAAAGTGCCTAAAATGACACACGAGGTGCCTGATTCGACACACGAGGTGCCTGAAATACGACACATAAAATGCCTGATTGGTAAAGCCAGCGAATCCCGTACCTTCCAGATCCTATGGCATGCAAATTATATCCGACTTACCCGACTAGTTAATAGGGTATTTCATTCACTTTCTCAATTTAATAATTCTTTCATCAATATATCATTCTGATAATCACATATATTTACCCATTTTTACAATTCATACAATTTCATTCAATTCAACAACATATTTAAATTATTCACATTAATTCATAATTTAATACAATTCAATTCACTTTTCAATATAAAATATTCAAATAACAGAATCTCATATATTCATATCAATTTCCTCATATTTCCAATCAATATATTTTTCAATATAACATTCATTCAATATTCAAATTTTTACATAAATCATATATATTATATAATTCAATCAAAATAATTTCAATCAATATAAATTCAATAAATTCATCGCATACTAAAATCAATCCATTTCAATTGTAAAACATCATAATTCAATCACTAACAATTTTCATATGTATATAAATATAACAAATAATGACTAAGTTCGGATTATAGAAATACAAACAGTATTTTCTCGAGCTAACTCCTCAACGATCTTTTCTTTTCCTTTAGATGTCGATGCGTCGTTTCCCTTGTTAGCTAAAAAAATAATAACAATTTACATTATTAATTACAGCATTAATTTAAATAATTAATTAAATTTCTACTCAATTTATGCCTAATGTTCCTTTGGTTGCAACTCCCAAATTTTCTTCATACTTCATCCGGAATTATTACTTTATTGTTCTGGCTTCAACAATTCATCCGGATATATTATTTTATTGGTCTAGTTTCAGCAAGAGCTTCATATTTCATTCGGATAACTTAGTTCTTTTTTTTTTTTGCTATGAGAAATAACCCAATAAAACTCTTGCTAGTTGAAAATTCATATATTTATTTCATACTTCAATTCTATTCATTTTCTTCCATATTCATCCTAACTATCAAGTATTCATAATATAACCCTAATTTAAAATTTCTTTTCATTTAGTCCCTCTAATACAAAACTTATAGCTTACTTTATATGTAATCCTTTTACTAAATCTTACTTACAATTTATTCAATTAAATCTCTACTTCATCTTTTTCTTCAACATGAACTTTATTTAAAAGCTTATTAACCTTCAAACTATCAAATTAATTTCATCAAAACCTTGTTTTAAGACTTGTAAAATATCAAAATTAAGTGAAAAGGGCTATATTGACTTACTTTAAAGCTTCAAAGCTTTAAATTTCTCTTTTCTTTCTTTCCTTTCTTTTTCTCCTTCTTTCTTCCCCTGATTCACGTTTACCTATTCTGTTTCTTTCCTTTCTTTTATTTACTTGTTTTATATATATATATATATAATAACATTGTATTATTACTTATTTATTATTTATACATGTGTATATTATTATTACATATGTATCCATGGATCACCATACATTTGACATACTTTTATTTATTTATCATATAAAGATCTTAGAATATAATTATTTAATTAATAAATATCTTTTATAAATAATAAATATCTTTTAATAATTAAATAAATGTATTACAAATGTATGTATTTTTATTTATACACTTGTATCAAATCATTACAATACACATGTCTTTATTTAATTTATTTCATAATATAATATTAATTCATTTAATAATAACATTAATAAATATAAATTATAAAACCATAATAAAAGTTTATTAAAGAAAAAAAGAAATAAGAGTTCTTTAGGTTCGGCCATTTTTGGAACTTTATTAAAGGAAGTTTTTGCTCTGTTTTTGATAATTTTTATGTTTTTGAGATCATTGCTTCAAGTACTACTCGACCCATGCTTGAAATTTTTATTTTGGTGAATATTTTTAGTTATGCCATTGATGAATATTTGTGTTTTGTGATGTTTGATGATAAATTATGAAAGATATGTTTTGGATTAATATGTTTTGTATTGGAGTTTTTGATGATTTTGAGTTATTAGGACTAAATTCCAAAAATAATAAATTAAAGGACTAAAATGCAAAATAAATGAAATATATGGATTAGTATGATAAGGAAGACTATGATGTTGTGAGATTTTGTGTATTTTGTGTTTTGTGCAATTAGGACTAATTTGTAAAAGTATTAAATATCAGGGGTAAAATGGTAATTTTCTCATTAATGTGTTGTTTGATTAAATTGAATGAAATTGTGTTTAAATGAGGTTAATTTGAAATTATATAGATCAAGAACAAAAGAAATCGGACTTGGATCGGGGAAAAGCAAAAATAGTCGAATAGCCGATTTACATCGTTCGTCGATATCCGATGTAAGTTTATAAGCAATAAATGTTGTTGAATTTAATTGTATAAATTTCTATGGTTGGAGCCGAATGCATGAATATTTATGAAATTTGGGAACATATTCGGTTCAATTGAGATATGAATTATGAATAAGAATAACTTTGTAATAGTGATATATCAGGCTTATTGCCTAGCAGGCTTTGATGCCGGTGTATGACATCAGGCTTATTGCCTAGCAGGATTTATGCCGGTGTATTGAATCAGGTTTATTACCTAGCAGGTCCTGTGCCGGTGTTTTATACAAGGCTTTATGCTTAATGAATTTTGTGTGAGCAACAGTAAAAGCAATCAAATGTGTTAAGTAAGCTAAAACATTCAGGTATGTGAATATGGTTATTCTATTTGAAATGAATGTTAATTGATTGAAAGATATGTGATAGAAATGTTTTGTGATGATATTGGAAATGTATGAAATTATGAGTGTAAGGTATTCAGTTTTATGATAAGTATAAGTATGTGTTTTAAAAGTTTGATTCACGTAATTGTATATATATATGAATACGTATATATAATTAATTATCTATGATATTATGACTTTGAAATTGGAGAATATATTGATAATTTATATATATGGTATATTCAGCCATGGTATATTGATGTATAAATATATGTTTGATTCGGGTTATTTTATATAGAGAGAGAGGTGTTAATTTGCTTAAATTGCTTATAACTTACTAAGCTACAGTAGCTTACTGTGAGTGTATTTATTCTTTGTTCTTATAGATTTTTGGAAGTTTTCTACAAGCTCAGGGACCGTCAGTGAAGTTATCCACACTATCGTCAACCTTCAGTACTTTTAAAAGTCTATTTTCGAACTTATGGCATGTATAAGCTAATATGTATTTTGTTCGACCTTGAATATGTATAACTTGAGCCATACGAAAATGGCTTAATCTCCATGATAATTTTGGTCATATTTTGGTTATGATGTTATATATTATACATGAATGGTCTATGTGATAAATGTTATATGTTTGAAAATGGCTTGATGATGTTGGTAAATATGGAAATGGTTGATGTAATTGTAACACCCCAAACCCGGCCTGGAAGTTTGGCTCGATTCTGGCATGTCACATTGAAGTGTTTTTCGAAAACCATGTTTCCATTAAAAACCCTTCTCAATAATTAAAAACTTATACCCTTTTTAAACCTTGTTAGAAAACCTTAGCTGAATAACATTCTTAACAACTTTGTAGAAATCTTGGCAGTTGCGGAAGCTTGATTTAAAAACAATTGCTGATACGTGATGTTTTGAACAACAGTAGTTGCTTTGGAAAACCATGTTCTAATACTAGCAATTATAAGAACAATAAGTAAAATTCAAAATTTGAAATCCAAAAAATTACAACGGCTTTACTACAACCCACATAAAAACATTAAAAAGTAATAATCAAAATTGTAACATAAACAGTGTGTGTGGCTTCCTCCGAGCCCCTCACAGCCCCGATCCGTCTAAGGCTAGAAATTACCTGAAAGGTTAATAAACGGGGTGAGTTTACAAAAACTCAGTGTGAAATCCCCTACTGTAAAAGGAACAGTCAGTCATATAAAAGAATTAAAAGTCTGGCCCTAGCCTTACTTACAGTTTCAGTAACAATTGGGCCTTAGCCCATTATAACAGACAGTACTAGATGGCCTTTAACCCATTACAGAATAAGAAACATTATCAGAACTAGAATCAGAATCAGAATCAGAATCAGAATCAAAATTAAGTGACAAAATCAGAATCAGAATCAGTATCAGGTAATAGAATCAAAATCAGAATCAGTATTAGGTAATAGAATCAAAATCAGAATGTGAATGCAATCCCAACCCAGCCTATAACCAACCGCTACACTCCACCCGTACCAGCCCTACACTCCATATGGGGAATAGCTCAACCCACCCAGCCCTACACTCCACAGTTGCAGCATTGCTACTCAGATATCAGTAAGTTGAGGCAAAGCCTCTACAAGCCACTTTCAGTACTTCCTCCATCAATATAACCCATAACCCATGCAACAGATATAAATGTCATGCAATACAACATACAGAATCAGAATATCATGCCCATATTTGAATCAAACAATCACAGTTAAGTCATTCATATCACCAACATATATTCACAATCAAATTCGTAAACCACACAGTCCAAGTCAGTCACTTGCCCACAAGGGCAAACAGTCATTTAACACCCTAGGGGTAAAATGGTAATTTTACTCCACGAGAGTTTCTTCGTAATGCTACCCTACAGGGGTATTTCATTATTCCTACCCTACAAGGGTATTTCGGTAATTCTACCCTACAGGGGTATTTCAGTAATTCTACCCTACAGGGGTATTTCAATAATTCTACCCTACAGGGGTATTTCGATAATTCTACCCTACAGGGGTATTTCGGTTATTCTACCCTACAGGGGTATTTCGATAATTCTACCTTACAGGGATATTTTGATAATTCTACCCTACAGGGGTATTTTAGTAATTCTACCATATAGGGGTATTTCAGTAATTTTACCTTACAGGGGTATTTTAGTCATTTTACCTTACAAGGGTATTTTAGTCATTTTACCCTACAGGGTATTTCGGTAATTCTACCTTATAGGGGTATTTCAGTAATTCTACACTATAGGGGTATTCAGTAATTCTACCTTACAAGGGTATTTTAGCAATTCTACCCTACAAGGGTATTTTGGTAATTCTACCTTACAGGGGTATTTCAGTAATTGTACCATACAGGGTATTTCAGTAATTCTACCTTATAGGGGTATTTTAGTAATTCTACTCTACAAGGGTATTTCAGTAATTCTACCTTATAGGGGTATTTCGGTAATTTTACAAATTGAGGATATTTGGGTAATTTTATAAATCGGGGGTACTTTGGTAATTTTACAATTGGGGGTATTTCAGTAATTTGGTAAACTAAAGTATTCTAAACAGGGATAACAATACGAATGGGCCTAAAGCCTATTCTTGGCCCAAATGGGCCCACACGCTCGTGTGGCCCTTTTAGCCCAAATCTAGCCACAGATATGAGATTCACCTAGCCTAGTCTAATATTTACTACACAATCAAACAACTTATCCAATTGGGCCCGTAGGCCCATTAGGCCCACATGGCTCCTTTCGGCCCATCGCGGCCCGAAGTAGCTATCCTGTGACAGCCCTAATTTGGCCCTAGTCGAAAAGTGGTTTCGGGATCACAAAATCGAGTCCCAAAAATAATCAAATGTTATATTATGTGTTTATTTCATGTGAAAGTGCATGTGTGAAAATCCCATGCTTTGATTCTGCCATTTGTGAGTGAAATTATGAAATAGGACCTATGTGAAAATTTTTGAAAATGCTATAGGCTAATATGTAGTGGCCTAATAAATAGTAGTGCAAAATAGGAGGATTTGCATGTCAAACTCCCCATTTTATGTGTAGTGGCCGACCATGGTGTTAATGGTAGACAACATGTGCAAATTTTTTATTGAAGTTATGGCATAAGTATGGCACAAATAATATATGTTATTTTGTGTCATAAAATGTTTAGTAATAGAATAACAAAAAGGAAGAAAAGGAAGGTTTTTGTTCATTCTTGTTCATGAAAGCTGAAAATAGAAGAGAAAGGAGAGGAAAAGAGCTCTTGAATGTTCGGTCACTTGGGGAAGAAAAATCCAAGCTCAAGAGCATAGAGGGGCAAAATTCGGATAAGGGAAAAGAGAAAGTAATTGAATAGCCGTTGTAATCGTTCGGCAACATTCAAGGTAAGTTCTTAAGTGTTTAAGCTTGATTCCTTTTTATATGCCCAAGAGTTAAATTAATATGGAAAAGGGAATGTAAATTTTATTTAGTTAATGTGTCGAATATGTAATGATTTAAGGCTATAAGCCGATTATGGCTATTATGCTTAAGTTGAATTGGATTTGGAAATTTGATGCACTAAATGAGTGTTACAATGAATAAACTGTGCCGTATATGTGCTGGTGGAGATATGACGATTTGTGATTATTCAATACCTAAAGGAAACCATGATGTGTATAAAATTATTATTATTAGTCCTTTGTGGTAGCCTAATATGGCTTGGCACTAAAGTGATTAAATGTGAACTTCGATGAGGTAAACTATTAAAAGTGTGGTGCTATAAGACTATGGGCTAATACGATATGTGGATCGTTCCGTAAAGTAAATTATTACGGTATGTGATATGTACTTATGCATGTTAAATCGATTGGAATTGAATCATGAATGTGAATTGCGAAGCATAAGTAAAAATGCCTATGACATATATGTGAGTAAGGGTAAAACCATTGTAAATTATCGATAAGGATGGGCTATGTGCGGAACCATCTTATAATTGCTAATTTGAAAGGTTGTATGTGAATCAGTGAGCAATATGTATATATTAGATGAATCATGACCTTTTGGTTCTACTTGAATTAAGTTGTACAATAAATAATTTATGTATATGACTTATAGTCGAATGGTCACTATGGGTTAAGTTTGAATGGTGAAATGGATATGTGATATTTATGAATGACTTTTGAACTGAAATGTAAACGATGGTGTTCATATGGAGCTTATACCTGAATGTTGCAAATGACTACGAATGTGATATGTTGAATGAGATGTATTAATATATGATTAAATATGCATGATAATTGATGTGTATCCGGGATAAATCCCGCAGGCCTAGTGCTAGTATTATATTTGGGCCTTCGTGCCTAGCAGGCTTAGTGCCGGTGATGTGTATTCGGGCCTTCGTGCCTAGCAGGCTTAGTGCCAGTGATGTGTATTCGGGCCTTCGTGCCTAGCAGGTGTAATACCGGTGATGTGTATTCGGGCCTTCGTGCCTAGCAGGTGTAATGCCGGTGAAATGATATGTTATGTGAATTCAGTGTTCCTTGTAAGATAAGGGTTTAACTGAATGTTAAAGATGAAATGATAGTGCATTGTATCATGCTTATATGGCCTAATGGCAAGTATAACATGTTGGTAAAAATGCAATATGCTTTTATAATCGAATGATAAGTTTGAAATAAACGTGAGTGAAATGTTATGCATAAGCTATCAAATGCTAAGTGTGAAAATGAGATGAAAGAAAAGTGTTTGAGATGTATAATTATATACGTTCGAATGATGTTAGTACTTAATTGATATGAATATGTTATATGGAACTTGTTGACTTGATTATTCGGGCCTTTGAGCTTAGCAAACTATAATGCCGGATACTATTCGGGCCTTCGAGCCTAGCAGGCTATAATGCTGGTGGACTGATATCGGGCCTCGAGCCTAACAGGTGAAATGCCGGTGATTTGAGAAAAGTCCATGACTAAGGTACCTCGTGTTAGGTTGACAAATGAATACATTCAGTACGTTAAGTGGGCCAGGTACGCATTATGTACTCATATGTGAATTTGATCTGCAATGAATCATAAGCCTGCATTGTGATACATACGTGAATAAATGTTATAACTATATCTATGATCATGATACACCGGGTCAGGGTGTGAAAGTATGTGAAAGTATTCTATTTAATTATGTTATACGAATTCAGATTAAGTGCGATAAGAATGCTGAACGTGCATTATGTGTTTGTGTGTATTCGGCCAGATGGCAATATACCTAGAATATGGCCACTTAAGAAATTGAATAATTGAAGTATAATTGCATTTATTTGTTTTCTTTGCTTAAGACTTACTAAGCTTATGAAAGCTTACTCCGTTGTTACATTCCTCTGTTTTATAGATTGTTGACTTCGGTTACCTGCTCGGGTTGGAGTTCGCCAGAGATATTATCACACTGTCGAGCTCACGCTATTGGTGTAAGTAAATCCTAGTATTTTGAGTCTATTGCATGTATAGGGTTTTAATGTTGAGTATGTGATATTATAATTTAGCCAAAGGTGTTGGCTAGTGATGTTTTGGGCCTCGTAAGCCCATATATGGGACAGATTGCATGTAAAAAGAAAAATTTTAAATTGATTGAAATTTTTGGCACTGTTTTTGTGTGATTGACTGAGTTTAAGTCAGGCAACACCTCGAACCCTGTTCCGGTGAGGGATACGGGCGAGCGGTGTTACATATCCTGCAGCTAGAGTAGTGAGAAATACACACCTGATTGGAGACTAGAGTTAATCCACGCTCCGAGCACTCTTAGCCGACGCCCAACTCAAACGAGCACGCCATAAAGTGAAAAGGATCAGCCAAGAAAGGTATCTTTACTCTCCTCATGGTTCTCTCTATTTAAAGCCAGCTTCGCATCCACTCTTATGTTAGCTTCCCGATGTGGGATTCCTCCAACATCAGAGTTTAAATTCAACACCAACTCTTGCCGCCCCCTGTTAGCAAAATAAATGCTCTTTGCTTGCCATAGGATTCGAACCCATACCTCCCCTTAAATGTTCCACACTCTACTTGCCACTAAGCCACAAGGCTTTTTGTGTCACAATTTCTCCAACAATATTCTTAAGGCCTCCCTATTACACCCAGGGTTTGATTCACCTTAAACCAAAATTTTTGCTAGAGTCCAGATTTGAACCCAGGACTTCTCCAACACTTCTCAGCACGCTTAACCACTAAAACAAGCCTTCATTAATGAAATTTACACGCATAACAAAATATTACAAGTTGCCTTCAACCGCTCCCATGCTCAAGGCCTAAAACTTCTAGGCCCAAATTCAGAGTGTTACATTAATGATCATTGTATGTATACAATTTCATAGCATAATTAATTGTTTTGGTTAAGGTTTTAACTTAGGTAAGCATATATGAATTTGTTAGAATTTTATTCCAATAATGTATTGGTACATTCGGACATAGGATGGAATTGAATAAGATGGTTAGGTTTAAATCTTGGTTTGATATTGCTTATATAAATTCCCATGCATATGATAATTTGACTTGATCTGTTTGATACATAGTATTTAATATTTATGTTTTAAATATGTCTATAAGTGATTAACATCTTGTAATGATAGATATAATTTTATTTAATTGATAAATATTTTTAGTTATATGTTAGAATGAGTTAAAGAATATGGTTGTTCAATGATTCAGCTATTTCTTATATATATATAAATGATGTGTTTAGAAAATGCAAATTATAAAATGTTTATACATGTTTCCCTGAGCGATTGTATATTGTTTGTGATGAAATAAAGTTGGAATAAAAAATGATGATAAGTAAGTGCATATTCGGTTAATGAGATGCAAATTTACCAAATGAATAGTAACTTTTGCCAATTACTATTATGAAAATTATATACGTTTTACGTGATCTATAAATGTTTAACTTAATATTAAATAAATTCTGAATATGATATGATCTTTATCAAATGATTATAAGTAATGCATTTCGTGTAATCCTTTTGTGTTTCATTATAGTATGCAACTAAATTGAAATGAAGTCTGTTTATCCGCATGTATTATGAGTTTAAATTAAAAGTATATTCAGCTATGTGGTAGTAGAGAATTAATTGACTATTGAAATTCAAGTACGTGCATGTGATCGTTTTAACTTGTGTTCTTGACTGGCAATACCTCGTAACCCTAATTTGGCGACTGATACGGCTTAGGGGTGTTACAATAATAGTTTCTTTCTATCGTTCCCATGCCTCATACAAAGACTCATCATCCATTTGTTGGAAGGCAATGATCTCGTTCCTCAACTTAGCATTCTTGCTAAGTGGGAAATCTTTCATGAGAAATCTTTCAGCTAACTCTTGCCATGTAGAAATTAGGTTTGGTGGTAATGAATTCAACTAGGCTCGAGCTCTGTCCCTTACTGAGTATGGGAAGAGCTTCAATCATAATGCACCTTCGGGTACTCCAGCTAATTTGAAAGAAGCGCTCACCTCCATAAATAATCTTAGGTGAAGATGAGGATCTTCAGTAGGCATTCCATTGAATTGGCCCATAGTCTAAAGCATCTGGAACATGACTGGCTTCAGCTCGAATTGTTGTGCCTTGATTTTAGGTCTCCTAATGCCTGGATTAAGATCATTAAAAACTGGCACAGCATATTGTCTTAAGGCTCTATCCCTATCGTCAGCATAAAGCTAGGATTTTGAGCAAGGTTTGCTCCATTTCCTTGGATCGGATTTTCAAAGTTCATTTCTTTGGTCCTTCTCTGGTTCTCTTGTTTTCTTTGTTGTTGAAAGGTTCGTTCTATCTCAGGGTCTATAGGGAGTAAGTCAATAATCTGGTCAATACTCATAAACACCTGAAATTATCAAAGGAAAATTAAGTTAAAAATTAAATATAAAAATAAACCAAAATGTAAAACTAAAAAAGAAATTCACAAATAATGATTTTTTTAAAACAGTCCCCGGCAACGGCGCCAAAACTTGGAACGACGGAAATGTGCAAGTGTACACAATCGCAACAAGTAATAAAGTGACAAGTAATAAAGTGACAAGTAATGTTGAGTTGTCGTACCCACAGTGGCTGTAAAAAGAATTATTTATGAAATTAGTTGTAAAACACTTTGGTGAGGCAAAAATAATTTAGTTTTAAAAGATAGTCAAAAACTATTTAAAAAAACTAAGTAAATAATTAAAATAAAACAGAGGAGTTCTAATGCACGATTTCAAATAAGATTTAATCAAGGTAACATACTTGTGTTGAATTAATTACATTTCTTTAACTTAGAATTATTAAACTGATGTTTACATTGCTACGAATAAATTCACGGTAACTCGGTAATTGGCTAACTTCTGAACATACTCACATACAAAAATCCATTCATCTCTTGACATATCCCTATGTCAATTCAATCGACTAAATAGATTCTAATAAGAAAACATGTTATTGCACATACATACTCATTAAATTGAACTAATCTCTTGCATATCTGATAAACCGCTATTTATACATATTTTTATCCCATGCTTAGCACATTTATGGATGATTTCTCCTTAGATTTGGTGAATTCGATGCTCCTAATCCTTTAAATTCATGTTTATACTTAGGTGAGCATAGGGGAGTAAAAAGAGCAAGAAACGGGCCGAAAATGGAGAAAATGGACCAACATGTAAAATCAACACAGCCTGGATTTCCGTACACGAGCAGACCACACACCCGTTCCATTCAACAGACTCGAACACAGTTTGAAGCAATCAACATGGGCGTGTCACACGGGCATGCCCCTGTCGAGCCCAAGTTTAGTCCTATTCAGAAAAGGCCACTCTTGAGGGCTTTTAGGCATTCTAAAGCCTTTTTAAATGCACTAGAGGAGGATTAGAGGGGGCACACAAAGTAGGAGGCAAAGAATTACTCGAAGAAAGCCGATTGATCCATCTCAGAAGTCGGATTCACCTTCAAGACTGAAGATCTCCCTTCAATTCCCTTCAAGAGTTCTTTGGTTTTCTTTATATTTTGTTATCATTATTCTTTTGAGATGTTTTCTTTCATAAATATGAACTAAACCCCCTAAATACCTAAGGAGAATGAAACCTAAGACAGATCTTGTTATTATTATCTGAATTGTATGATAAATATTTGATTTGTTCTTAATTATGAGTTCTTAATTCTTGCTTTAATATTCCAGAATATTGATTCAAGTATTGATTTGCTTATTCAGAGGAGCAAAAGTCCCTGTCTAAGAGTAGATCTAACATAATTAAGCAGAGTTGATTGCACGCCTAGAGATAAGGTGACATAATTTTGCCAGATTAATGTGAAACATATGGTGACAAAATTTTGCCGGATTAGGGTGAAACCTAATAAGGGAATCCATAGATCGAGTTAATGCAACACTAGGGGTTTTAATTAGAAAGAGATTTCAATTAATCAACCTAGGGTTAGATGTTGTTAGTTTCGAGAGAGATAATAATATAACTTAAGGATTTCTACGGATCAAGTCAAGTGAATAAATCGTCTGATTCAAGTCAATAACAAGTGAAGTCTAGGTGGATTTTTCCCTTAGGTATTGTCCAAATCATTCAATTTTCCCAAAATTTATTTCCCCAATTTACTTCCTGTGCATTCTTAGTTTAGTAATTAGTTAGATAAAACAAACCCCTTTATTTTTAGGCTAGATAATAAAAAGAAAGTTAATACTAGTACTTTTAGTTCCTTTGGGTTCGACATTCCTGTCTTGCCATAAGCTATACTACTGTTCGATAAGCTACGCTTGCCTGTGTCATGATAATAGTAAGTTTTCGAGAACGGGCATTCATAAATTATAAAACTTATTGCACGTATCACATCACATGATCAAGTTTTTGGCGCCGTTACCGGGGAACTAAGATATTAGGAACAGACAATTTTTATTACTTTAGACATTTTACTTTTATTGCAGTTTAAATTTTTATTTACTTTCTAATTTTTCGTTTATTCACTTCTGGCAGGTTTTTATAGTGTATGACTAGAAGAAACCTGTCAGGACCATTACTTTTTTACAGTGAGATCGATCGCACAGCTCGCAGAACCCGAAGAGAAATAAGGCGAAGCCTAAGATACACAGAGGAAGAGCAAGAGGATGATATTTCCACCACAACCGAGGAGATGGCTAAAAATCAAGAAAACCCGCTACCTCCTGCGATAGCTGCTGATCTAGTAAATCAGATGTAACAGCCCGATTTAGACCCTAATCAGAACGGTGGCTTTGGGACCACGAATCTGAGTCAGAAAAATATTTAAAAATTATTTTCTATGTTTATTTTGTGTGAATTTATATCTGTGAAATTTTCGTTATTTAATTTTGTCGTTTAGGTGTCCGATTAAATAAAAGGACTTAATCGCTAAATTGAAAAGTGGGTAGTTTATTTTGTAAAGGGCTTATTTGTTAATGGCTTTCTAAGTGGGAGTATTTATGGTGAAATTATCCCATTATATATATGATGTTGGACGGTAGTGGATGATTTTATAATATATTAACTAAAGTTAAAAAAAAAAAGGTAACATAATAATAAGTTAATGTATGTTATTATATTATAAAATAAAAAGCCATATCCATGTTATTTCTTCACCCTTGCACCGAAACTAAAACAAAGAAAAAGAAAGAAAACAAAGTAGGGTTCGGCCTTGTTCAAGCTAGATGAAAGTAAGTGTTCAGCTCGATTTTTGATAATTTTTACGTTTTTGAGATCGTTGCTTCGAGTACTACAAAACCCATGCTTAAATTTTTTGTTTTGATGAATATTTTGAGTTGTGCCATTGTTGATAGCTTGTGATTTTTGTGGTTTGATGATGAAAACTGAAAGATATGTTTTAGCTTAACATATTTTGTATTGGAATTTTTGATAATTTTGAGTAATTAGAACTTAATTGCAAAAATAATAATTTGAGGGACTAAAATGTGAAATTAATGAAATATATGGACTTTTATGGTAATGGGTAAGATTCGGCTAAACATGGATAATTGGAAATTTTGTGTATTTTGTGTTTTGTGCAATAGGGACTAAATTGTAAAAATTATAAATGTTAGGGGTAAAATGGTAATTTACCTATTTATGTGTTTTTGGACTAAATTGAATGAAAATATGTTTGAATGAGCTTAATTTGAATATTTTTAGATCAAGAACTAAAGAAATCGGATTTGGATCGAGGAAAAACGAAAGTTATCGACTAGCCGCCCGATTCCGTTTTGTACCATCCGAGGTAAGTTTATAAGCAAATAGACCTGTTTATTAGTAAATTAATGTTATAATTATATGCTATTATGGAATGTTAGAATTTAATTTTGCTATGGCCGAATATGTATAAAAGTGGCTACCACACTTTCGAGTTCAATTCGATCGAGATACGAAGTCCAAAAGCCCCGTATGAACCTTAGGAATAGTTAGGATACATATGTCATGACATAGGATTACGATATATGTGTGCAAGTAAGACCATGGCATCGATATGTGGTTTCGATATGTGTTTACGAGTAAGACCCTGTTTGAGACAGTGGCATCAATATGTGGCTACATGTAAGACCACGTCTGAGACGTTGGCAGTGTACGACTTGTGTAATTATCTAAGTGTCCTATCCAATTCTGAATGGTTCATCGGGCAAAGGTAAATTGTGATCGGATTTGTAAAACAAGTTAAATCTCAGGTAAGAATTTATTTGATATTTACATGAGTTAAGGTAAGTAAATATTAAGAATATTTGTTGTAAATATTGTGCAGTGCAAATAAAGAATATATGAGTAGGTGGTATATGTATTTGACTTGTGAATGTATAAACCGTGTACTATAGAAATTTTTCTTAGGTATGTGCACTTATGATTTAGTATATTTGGCTTTATATATGATTCTTATAAGTGATGTTATTGTGTGATTCTTACCTTTAAATATGTGGGTAATTGGATGCATAGTTTATTAAGATTAATTGTTTGGAAGTGGATAAAAAAATATGTTAAATAGCCTTATGAATATTCGACTTAAATAAGAAATTGTTGGTAAAATTGTTTTAAATATGAAAATGTAATTCAAGATCAAGTATGGTAATGATAATGTTAAATGTTAATTAGAAAAAAAAATGGACAATATTAATGAGTTATTTATTTGCTTATAATTTACTAAGTTTCAATAGCTTAATTTATGTTTTATATGTGTTTTCATTTTATAGATTTTGAATTCAAGCTACGAGCTCGGGGACTATCAGCCAAGTTCATCACACTATCTACTACTTTGGTACTTAATAAGCTAAACTCGAATTATGGCATGTATAGGCTGGTTTTATAGTTGGTTATTTTGGAAATATGGTTGTATAAAAGCTATGCAAAAATGGCATAAATTAATGCTTGCATTTATATATTTTTCTTAAGATTTAAGTATACCTTAGTTATAGTGCTACGTTCTATATTTGCATGGTAGTTGTGGTAAATAACATATATGCTTGAAGTGGATAATGACTACTAAAAATATTTGTGCTTAGTTTGACTAAGGTTATATATGAGTATAATGCTTGTGAATAAAGTATTTGACTAGCTCCATCATGTGATGTGTGTTTGGGAATTTGTTGGTGCTTCATGTATTGCTTATGCATACATCCAGGTTTGTGACATATCAATCAAGGTACAAGACATGTTCTTGTTCATTGACATATTTGTTGATTTGGATATAGTATATATTTTTGTAATTGAATGGACGTTGGTCTACATGTCCTGGTTGTACGGTAGTGGAAATGCATAAATTAATTTCCTTTAGTGATGGAGAAAATAGGCAAGATAATTGTGTAACGCCCTGAATTTGGGCTTTGAGCATGGGAGCGGTTGAAGGCAGCTTATAATATTTTGTTGTGCATGTAAATTTTGTTAATGAAGGCTTGTTGTAACACCCCTAACCCGTACCCGTCGTCGGAGGGTTAAAAAGAATTACCAAACAAGCACGAAATTTCATTTAACTATATTTGAATAACTCCCGATGTCACACTTATAAAATCGAATTCCAAATTTTTTTTTTCAGTTATACAATATACAAAAGAGTCATCTCAAGATAATGGGCATATTGATTCATTCTTAAGTTCAATTTACATCAAAACATTGAAAACATTAATCAAATATCAAACACACATTCACATTAACTATATGGAATACATATAGTAACTTAACATGCCATTTTCGCATGGCTATACATATATACATCATCAAAAAGATACTTATTTAACAACAAAAAGACAAGCCCACACATGCCATTATCGAAGTTTAACTACTAGAGTACCGAATGGGCTTAGATAGTGTGGACGACTCGACTTTGGGATCCCCGAGACCGTAGCTAATGAACAAGATCTATAAAACAGAGGATTAAAGCAACATAGTAAGCATTTCTATGCTTAGTAAGTTTTAAGTAATGAAATCATTAAAAATTAAGGCATAGCATTCATAATGCTTATCATCTTTTCTTTGACCTAATATAAACATGTCTAAATATACTACTATTGTTCATGCCTGTCATTTTAATTTATTCCTTAAACATCAATTCATATCACATAGATAACTTCTTTTTATTCAACTAACTTTATTATTTAGCCAAATACATCTCATCCAATTTCAAGGCTAAATAAATACATATACGCATATTCACATGCTTCATACTTCAACCAATATACTTACATACTCAGAGCCAATCTTAACATATTTTCACTTGAATCAAAATTCATATATCTTGAATAAGTTATATATATACTTCATACAACCATATGCAATGGCCAAAAAAAAAACACTATCCAAATGAATAATCACAATTTAAACCGAATCAATTTTATAACATATATATGGTACATACCTGACCATCTTAGGTTTGTGAACCCATTTATTTGAATTATTACAGCAAGATCACATATTTCCAACCCAACTGCCTCCGATACTTAGCCCGGATATAACATCAGCAAGAATGCCTTCGGGACTTAGCCCAGATATAATATCAGCACGAATGCCTTCGGGACTTAGCCCGGATATAATACCAGCACGAATGCCTTCGGGACTTAATCAGGATATAATATCAGCACGAATGCCTTCGGGACTTAGCCCGGATATAAATCTCACACAAGGCCTGCGGGTCTTAGCCCGGTTAAAATCCTCAAATATCGTGCACATATATATATCTTAATACATTAGCATTTCATTTACCTTACTAGAACACAAGCACAACATGCTTATCAATAATTTCACTTTCGGCTCAATAACCACATACAAAGAACTCGATTTCATTTCAATATTCAACATGATCTCTATAAGCATTCGGATACAAGTCATATGTACAAATTATTTATCTCACTACTTAATTCAAGTAGAAACATTAGGTTACAATTTATATATTAAGCTTATATATCATGATTTTATCAAATCATAAGCTAAGTTCCATTACTCAAAAACTTACCTCGAATGTTTTGAATAGTTGCAGATAGGCTACTCGATTGCTTTCTCCTTTCCCCTATCTGAATTAGCTCCTCTTTGCTCTTGAGCTTAATTTAAACAAATGAATTTTGTTCAATTACTTATCAGTTAATCAATTTAATTTAATACATCTATATATATATCATATATTTAAGGTACAAATGACCTTACTAAACTAGCTAGTTAAAAATCATTCATATGCCCTACTCATGCATAATCGAACATATTACTAGGCTACAATCGACAATCACATTTATTCCCAATTAATAAACTAAACTATCAAGGAACATTTTACTAACTTATTACCTTGCATATTCGAATTTCATAAACTAAATTTGCATACAATTTCATGTATTTTATCATGGAGTAAGTGCTGGATTATAATTTGTAACAAAATCAAAATATATCTCTTATCATAATTGCATATACATTATTTCATTTTATAAAATTTATAACATAGATGAATATTCCTTAGCATATATGCACATAATAACACTTTACTCATGCAAAGACCATAATCGAATCAACTATAGGTAGTACTCAAATCATCAACTATTTTAATGTACTTAACTACTCAAACTTAATCTTTCATACACTCATATCCGATGTCCTAAGTAATGCCGAATGCCCAATTTAACCAAATTTAAGAATTTAATCTTCATCACTTAATTAAACCCTACCTATTCTTCAAAACTTCAAATACAAAGTAGTTGTCACCTATACTCTTATGTCGAATTAGCTAACATTTATAATCCTTAGCCGAGTGTTATTCAACTTAAGCCACCATTATATTTTTACTTATCAAAGCTGAAACCTATGCATAACATTACTCATATCATTCAAAATCACATTCTAAAAAAAATCATGAACAATGCCGAATCCTTAAGTGTTCAAACATCTAATTTACTCAATTCAACACATCGAAACAACATTTGTTCAAGACATCAAGCATTTTTTTTTGTTTTCGGCTATTACATATATGAGCATTAAAAATTCATATTTTTAGCAAGATCAATTTCTTTCCTCAACATGTTCTTCATCAAAACTTAAAGGAAATAATCAAATTCCTTCTTTAATAACCATAGCCGAATGTTCCATCCATCCATCAAAATTTAAAAATTTAGCATGGGCTAAGTAAGAACCATGATAATTAACCTAAAACAAGCTAAAATTTCACAACTTTAACACAATATACTAACCTTCTTAAGCATTCAAATGACCGAAAGTCTTCCCCCTTTTCTTTCTTCAATATTTTCGTTCCCAAATTCGGCAATCAAGAAGAAAGATGAACGTCTATTTTTTTTTCAACTTTTATTGTTTTACTAATTAATTTCTTTAAAAAAATAAAGCCATCACTTATTATAATAGTATTATAATAAAACATATATTATACATCAACCATCATTTATGGCTGGCCACTAAACAAAATTGGTCCATTTGACGTGCAAATCCCTCATGTCATCATTTCATGCATTATTTGATACTTTAAAATTTACCTATCACACTTTCAAGTTTTATCACATGAGTCCTATCTTATAAATTTCACATATAAATGACCAGATCAAAGCATGAAACTTTCACACATGCATTTACACATATAATAAACATAGAATTTAACAGTTAATTATTTTTATGACTCGATTTTTGTGGTCCCAAAACCACTTTCCGACTAGGGTCAAATTAGGGTTGTCTCAACTCTCCCCCACATAAAAAATTTTCGTCCCCGAAAATCTTACCAGTAAATAAGTTAGGATATTGATCTTTCATAGAGTCTTCAGGTTCCCATGTAGCTTCTTCAACTCCATGCTTAAGCCACAGTACCTTCACTAATGAGATTTCCTTATTTCGTAGTTCTTTTACGTCACGAGCCAAAATACGAACCGGTTCTTCTTCATAAATCAAATCAGATCGAATCTCAACCTCTGATGGACTAATTACATGCAATGGATCGGATCTATAACATCGAAGCATCGAAACATGAAAAACATTGTGAATCTTTTGAAGTTCAGGGGGCAGAATAAATCTGTATGCTATCGGCCCAATTCGTTTGGATATTTCATATGGCCCGATGAACCTCGGACTCAATTTGCCCTTACGGCCAAATCTGAGCACCTTTTTCCAAGGTGAAACTTTAAGAAAAACTTTGTCTCCGACTTGATATTCAATGTCTTTTCGTTTTAAATCTGCATACGACTTCTGACGATCTGAAGCTACTTTCAGACTTTCATGGATCACTTTTATTTTCTGTTCAGCATCTTTGATCAAATCAATTCCGAAGATTTTATTTTCACTAATCTCGGTCCAAAACAACGATGTACGGCATTTACGATCGTACAAAGCCTCGTAAGGTGCCATTTTAATGCTTGATTGAAAACTATTGTTGTAAGCGAATTCAATCAAAGGCACATACCGTTCCCAAGAACCACTAAACTCAAGGATGCAACATCTCAACATATCCTCGAGTATCTGAATAATTCGTTCGGATTGACCATCAGTCTGGGGATGAAAAGCGGTGGTAAAATGCAACTTGGTACCCAATGCTTCTTGCAACTTCTTCCAGAATCGTAATGTGAATCTCAGATCTCTATCCGACACAACAGAAATAGGTACCCCGTGTAACCTCACAATCTGAGAAACATACAACTCGGCTAGTTTGTCAAGTGAATAATCCGTACATACGGAAATAAAATGAGCCGACTTTGTCAGTCTATCAACAACAACCCAGATCGCATCTTTCTTGCTTGACGACAATGGCAACCTAGTTACAAAATCCATCGTGACTCGATCCCATTTCCATTCGCTTGATGTTACAAAATCAGTTGAAGTAACCCTGAAGGCACTTGATGTTTCGCTTTCACTTGTTGACATATCAAACACTTCGAAACAAAGTCAGAAATGTCTCGTTTCATACCATGCCACCAAAACTGACGTTTTAGATCATTGTACATTTTCGTACTACCCGGGTGGATTGACATTCGACTACTATGAGCCTCACTCAAAATCATCGAAATAAGTTCTGAATTTCTGGGAACACACAATCGACTTCTGAACCTCAAACAATCATTGTCATCTATTTGAAACTTTGATTCCACATTAGAAGCACATTCTGCTCGTTTAGCAACCAATTCATCGTCGACTTTTTGGGATTCACGTATTTGATGAGTTAATAATGGTTTGGCATTTAATTCTGCTACTAACACATTTTCGGATGAAACGGACAGGTGTACATTCATCGATCGCAAAGCAAACAGTGACTTACGACTTAAAGCATAGGCAACCACGTTAGCCTTTCCCGGGTGATAGTCAATGATGAGCTCATAATCTTTCAACAATTCAAGCCAACGTCTTTGTCGCAGATTCAAATCTCTTTGAGTCATCAAATATTTGGGGCTTTTATGATCCGAATATACATGACATCTCTCTCTAAACAAGTAATGTCGCCATATTTTCAAAGCAAATATAATGGCAGCTAATTCGAGATCATGAGTCGAATAGTTTTTCTCGTGTGGCTTCAATTGCCTCGACGCGTAAGCTACAACCCGACCCTCTTGCATCAATACACAACCCAGCCCATGTAAGGACGCATCACTGTAAATGAAAAACTCTTTACCGGATTTGGGCTGCACTAACACTGGGGCTTCTGTCAAAAGTGTTTTCAGCTGGTTGAAACTTTTCTGACACCTTTCTGACTATTCGAATTTGACGTCTTTTTGCAGCAATTTTGTTAAAGGTGTCGTGATCATCGAAAAACCTTTTATGAATCGTTGGTAATAATCGGCAAGTCCCAAGAAGCTCCGAATTTTAGTAACATTTCTCTGAGGCTTCCAATCAAGTATGGCTGAAATTTTGTTCGGATCAACTCGAATGCCCGATGCGGATACTACATGTCCCAAAAAGCTAACTTCTCTCAACCAGAATTCACATTTACTAAACTTAGCATATAACTGCTTATCCCGTAAAATCTGCAACACTAATCTCAAGTGTTCGGCGTGTTCAGTTTCATCGCATGAATAAATCAAGATGTCATCTATAAACACAACTACAAACCGGTCCAAATACTGCCTGAAAATTCAGTTCATCAAATCCATAAATACCGTGGGGCATTAGTGAGCCCAAACGGCATCACTAAGAACTCGTAGTGACTGTATCTCATTCTAAAAGCAGTTTTAGATATATCTGAGTCTTGAACTCGCAACTAATGATAACCCGATCTCAAATCTATCTTTGAAAACACTGATGCTCCCTTCAGCTAATCAAACAAATCATCAATACACTGTAACAGATATTTGTTCTTTATTGTCACTTTATTTAATTGACGATAGTCGATACACATTCTCATGGTTCTGTCTTTCTTTTTCACAAACAATATTTGTGCACCCCAAGGTGAGAAACTCGGTCGAGCGAAACCTCTATCCGTCAACTCTTGTAACTGAGTTTTCAATTCCTTCAATTCTGTTGGCGCCATACGGTATGGGGCTATCGAAATTGGTGTAGTCCTAGGCACAAGTTCAATACCAAACTCTACCTCCCGAACAGGTGGTAATCCCGGTAATTCTTTGGGAAAAATATCTGGATACTCACAAACCACTGGTACTGATTCAAGCTTCTTTTTTGATTCTTTACTATCAAGTACGCACGCAAGATATGCTTCACACCCCTTTTTTACATACTTTTTAGCCAACATCGAGGATATTACTACTGGTAACCCGTTCATATCAGTAGACTCAACTCGAATTATCTCATCATTTGCACATCTCAAATCAATAGTCTTTCTTTTGCAATTCACAACTGCATCATGCACAGTCAACCAATCCATACCGAGAAAAAACATCAAATTCATTAAACGGTAAAAGCATCAAATTGGCCGGAAAACAAGAACCTCGGATTATCAGGGGACATTTCCTGCACACTTTGTCGACTAGCACATATCGACCCAAGGGATTTGACACTTAGATCACAAACTCAGTAGACTCAACAGGTAGAGTCTTACTGGATGCTAAAGTCTCACATACATATGAATGAGTAGAACCAGGGTCAATCAAAGCAATCACATCAGTATCAAAGAGAGTGAAAGTACCGGTAATAACATCAGGCGAAGAAGCATCCTCGCGTGCGCGTATAGCATAAGCTCTAGCAGGAGCACGAGCCTCGAATCTGGTTGTAGCATCTCTAGACCCTCTCTGACCGCCGCTAGCATTCCTCGTATTCCTAGGTGGTCTACCTCGTGCTGTATTAGTACTCAGTTTCCCACTTTGGTTCACATTTTGTTTGGATAATCTCGGGCAGTCTTTAACAAAGTGGTCGGCTGATCCGCATTTATAACAGGAGCGGTCATGAAATCTACAGCTCCCCAAATGCCATTTACCACAATATTTGCACTCGGTCCTATCCCGTCTATCATTTCCGACACTGGCAACTGAAGTGGCTCGTGTACTCATAGGGGGTCGATCGCGGTCTCGTCTAGAAAAACCCAAAGTGTTCTTTGATCGGTCCGAATCATTTCGAAATTTCTTCGATGATTGCTGAAAAGACTTTCCTAAAGATCTTTTACGAAATTCTCCAACTCCAACATCAGCTTTTCTTTTCTCTTTACTAAGTTCTTCGGCTTTGTAAGCTCGCTTGACAAGTACTACGAACTCTCGTATTTCAAGAATGCCAACAAACATTTTTATATCTTCATTCAGCCCGTCTTCAAAATGTTTACACATAATAGCTCAGATGATACACATTCCTGAGCATATTTACTAAGTCTGACAAACTTCCGTTCATAATTAGTAACGGACATGGAACCCTGTTTAAGCTCAAGAAATTCTTTTCGTTTCTGATTGATGAACCTCTGACTAATATATTTTTTTCAGAATTCAGTCTAGAAGAATTCCCACATCACCCGTTCTTTTGGGACAACCGAAACCAATGTATTCCACCAATAATAAGCAGAATCACGTAGCAAAGATATGGCACATTTCAAGCATTCATCAGGTGTGCAAGATAGTTAATCGAATACTCGAATAGTATTATCCAACCAAAACTCAGCTTGCTCGGCATCATCACTGTCTGTAACTTTAAATTCAGTAGCTCCATGCTTTCTAATTCTGTCTAGCGGGGGCTTATTCATCCTCTTGTGATCAATCACCGGAGGTATCATAGGTGTAGGGGGTGTATTTGTTGGAAGTGGGGGTTGTGGAGCAGCCGTATTTGCCCAAATGTATTGGTTGAACCAATCATTCATCACATTATAAAAGGCTTGTCTAGCCTCATCATTTTGATTGCTTGCATTAGGTTGCGAATCTATAGGGGCGGTCCCGTATGCGAGAACAGGCGCTACACTCTCAACATCGTCAGCTACTGCTCGATCGGGATCGGGATCCATTGCTATATGAAAACATGTTTTTAACTATTAGAAATCATCATACTATCATATTAACACTTAATGGCATGTATAGCTAGACCCATACGTGCTACGTTACTCCTAGAATCGACTAAACCGTAGCTCTGATACCAATAAAATGTAACACCTCTAACCCGTACCCCTCGCTGGAGGGTTAAAGAGTATTACCAAACAAGCACGAAATTTCATTTAACTATATTTGAACAACTCCCGATGTCACACTTGTAAAACTGAATTCCAATTTTTTTTTCAATTATACAATATACAAAAGAGTCATCTCAAGATAATGGGCATATTGATTCATTCTTAAGTTCAATTCACATCAAAACATTAAAAACATTAATCAAATATCAAACACACATTCACATTAACTATATGGAATACATATAGTAACTTAACAAGCCATTTTCGCATGGCTATACATATATACATCATCAAAAAGATACTTATTTAACAACAAAAAGAGAAGCCTATACATGCCATTATCGAAGTTTAACTACTAGAGTACCGAATGGGCTTAGATAGTGTGGACGGCTCGACTTTGGGATCCCCGTAACCTTAGCTAACGAACAAGATCTATAAAACAGAGGATTAAAGCAACATAGTAAGCATTTCTATGCTTAGTAAGTTTTAAGTAATGAAATCATTAAAAATTAAGGCGTAGCATTCATAATGCTTATCATCTTTTCTTTGACCTAATATAAACATGTCTAAATATACTACTATTGTTCATGCCTGTCATTTTAATTTATTCCTTAAACATCAATTCATATCACATAGATAACTTCTTTTTATTCAACTAACTTCACTATTTAGCCGAATACATCTCATCCAATTTCAAGGCTAAATAAATACATATACGCATATTCACATGTTCATGTTCCTTCATACTTCAAGCAATGTACTTACATACTCAGAGCCAATCTTAACATATTTTCACTTGAATCAAAATTCATATATCCTGGATAAGTTATATATATACTTCATACAACTATATGCAATGGCCGAAAAAAAAACACTATCCAAATGAATAATCACAATTTAAACCGAATCAATTTTATAACATATATATGGTACATACCTGACCATCTTAGGTTTGTAAGCCCATTTATTATAATTATTACAGCAAGATCACATATTTCCAACCCAAATGCCTTCGGAACTTAGCCCAGATTTAACATCAATACGAATGCCTTTGGGACTTAGCCCGAATATAATACCAGCACGAATGCCTTCGGGACTTAACCCGGATATAATATCAGCACGAATGCCTTCGGGACTTAGCCCGGATATAAATCTCACACAAGACCTGCGGGTCTTAGCCCGGTTAAAATCCTCAAATATCGTGCACATATATATATCTTAATACATTAGCAGTTCATTTACCTTACTAAAACACAAGCACAACATGCTTATCAATAATTTCACTTTCGGCTCAATAGCCACATACAAAGAACCCGATTTCATTTCAATATTCAACATGATCTCTATAAGCATTCGGATACAAGTCATATGTACAAATTATTTATCTCACTACTTAATTCAAGTAGAAACATTAGGTTACAATTTATATATTAAGCTTATATATCATGATCCTATCAAATCATAAGCTAAGTTCCATTACTCAAAAACTTACCTCGGATGTTTTGAATAGTTGCAGATAGGCTACTCGATTGCTTTCTCTTTTCCCCTATCTGAATTAGCTCCTCTTTGCTCTTGAGCTTAATTTAAACAAATGAATTTTGTTCAATTACTTATCAATTAATCAATTTAATTTAATACATATATATATGTCATATATTTAAGGTACAAATGACCTTACTAAACTAGCTATTTAAACATCATTCATACGCCCTACTCATGCATAATCGAACATATTACTAGGCTACAATCGACAATCACATTTATTCCTAATTAATAAACTAAACTATCAAGGAACATTTTACTAACTTATTACCTTGCATATTCGAATTTCATAAACTAAATTTGCATACAATTTCATGTATTTTATCATGGAGTAAATGCTGGATTATAATTTGTAACAAAATCAAAATATATCTCTTATCATAATTCCATATACATCATTTCATTTTATAAATTTTATAACATAGATGAATATTCCTTAGCATATATGCACATAATATCACTTTACTCATGCAAAGACCATAATCGAATCAACCATAAGTAGTACTCAAATCATCAACTATTTTAATGTACTTAACTACTCAAACTTAATCTTTCATACACTCATATCCGATGTCATAAGTAATGCCGAATGCCTAATTTAACCAAATTTAAAAATTTAACCTTCATCACTTAATTAAACCCTACATATTCTTCAAAACTTCAAATACAAAGTAGTTGTCACCTATACTTTTATGCCGAATTAGCTAACATTTATAATCCTTAGCCGAGTGTTATTCAACTTAAGCCACCATTATATTTTTACTTATCAAAGCCGAAACCTATGCATAACATTACTCATATCATTCAAAATCACATTCTAAAAAAAATCTTGAACAATGCCGAATCCTTAAGTGTTCAAACATCTAATTTACTTAATTCAACACATCGAAACAACATTTGTTCAAGACATCAAGCATTTTTTATTTTTGGCTATTACATATGTGAGCATTAAAAATTCATATTTTTAGCAAGATCAATTTCTTTCCTCAACGCATTCTTCATCAAAACTTAAAGGAAATAATCAAATTCCTTCTTTAATAACCATAGCCGAATGCTCCATCCATCCATCAAACTTTAAAAATTTAGCATGGGCTAAATAAGAACCATGATAATTAACCTAAAACAAGCTAAAATTTCACAACTTTAACACAATATACTAACCTTCTTAAGCATTCAAATGACCGAAAGTCTTCCCCCTTTTCTTTCTTCAATATTTTCTTTCCCAAATTTGGCAATCAAGAAGGAAGATGAACATCTATTTTTTCGTCTTTTATTGTTTTACTAATTAATTTCTTTAAAAAAATAAAGCCATCACTTATTATAATAGTATAATAAAACATATATTATACATCAACAATCATTTATGGCCGGCCACTAAACAAAATTGGTCCATTTGACATACAAATCCCTCATGTCATCATTTCATGCATTATCTGATACTTTAAAATTTACCTATCACATTTTCAAGTTTTATCACATGAGTCCTATCTTATAAATTTCACATATAAATGACCAGATCAAAGCATGAAACTTTCACACATGCATTTACACATATAATAAACACAGAATTTAATAGTTAATTTTTTTATGACTCGATTTTTGTGTTCCCGAAACCACTTCTCGACTAGGGTCAAATTAGGGCTGTCTCACTTGTTTCAGTGGTTAAATGTGCTGAGAAGTGTTGGAAAAGTCCTGGGTTCAATTATGGACTCTAGCAAAAATTTTGGTTTAAGGTGAATTAAACCCTGGGTGTAGTAGGTAGTCCTTAAGAATATTGTTGGGGAAATTGTGCCATAAAAAGGAGTGTGGTGTAATGGCAAGGTGGCGCCACTTAGGGGACAAGGAAGTGACGCCATAGAGGAAACAAGGGGTCCAAGGTTCAAGTCTTGGCTCTTGCAATATATTTTGGTTTTTCTTTTCAATTAATCTGGGAGCAAGTAGGTGCTCTTTAAAGTTTAATGTGTTGGATTTATGACACAAATGAGTTGATGGCCTAGTGGTGGTGGCGTGAGTTGGTATCTGAGAGGACTTTGGTTCGAATCCCTTGGCACGGGAAGGTTGATTATTTTGCTATGTGGGGACGGCAAGAGTTGGTGTTGGTTTTAAACTCTGGTGATAGAGGGATCCCACATCGGGAAGCTAACATAAGAGTGGATGCAAAGCTGGCTTTAAATAGAGAGAACCATGAGGAGAGTAGGCATACCCTTCTTGGTTGATCCCTTTCGCTTTGTGACGTGCTCGTTTGGGTTGGGCGTCAGCTAAGAGTGTTTGGAGCACGGATTAACTGCAGTCTCCTAACAGGTGTGTATTTCTCATTACTCTAGCAGTAGGACGGCTATTTCGGGCCACGATGGGCTGAAATGGGCCATGTGGTCCCAATGGGTCCATAGGCCCAAGTGGATAAGTTGTAGAATTACTAAAATACCCCTGTAGGGTAGGACTATCGATTTACCCTTGGAGGGTAAAATGACTATTTTTCCCCTCGTGCGTAAATAACTAACTTGTGTGATGATTGGGTTAGTTGACGTGGATTTATGTTAGTTATCGTTAATTCGTAAGTCTAATGTGTTAGTGATCGATTGTAGGATTATCGCGTGGGAGATATCGTCATTAATCGTCATCAACCAGGGGTGTAAACAACATTGGTATTTTGTGAACTCGCGAGCATTCAAGCGCTCGTGAGACAGTTGTTAATGAATATGGTGCATTTGGATGATTAGAGTGCAGAGTGTGCATTTTTGTGCACAACGATATTTTTTGCTTAATGGGCCGAAAACGGGCCAATGGGCCAACGGGCCCACTATGGTAAGAAGACGAGGTAAGTACTTCTGATTACTTGGTAAATGTTAGAATGAGCATGAAACCCTAGCAATAGGTAATAATTATTGAAATACCCTTATGCATGCAAAATTATGATTTTACCCCTAGGGTTATTTTTTTTCCTGAAAAGCATGATGTTCTGTTTCTGTATACGTATGCCATGACATATTATTTCTGTTGCATGGGACATGGGTTTATATTGATGGAGGAAGCGTTCTGGCAGCCTCGCTGTAATCTGGTAGCCTCGCCACATATATCTGTTCTGGTGACTTCGTCACAATATCTGGCAGCCTTGCTGCAATCTAGTGGCTTCGCCACATACATATATCTGTTCTGGTGGCCTAGCCAAAATATCTGTATCTGGTGACTTTGTCACAATATCTAGCAGCCTCGCTGCAATTTCTTTGGTGTGTAGCGGTTGGGTGGGTCGAGTAGTCTCCCCACATGGTGTAAGGCTGGTACGGGGGTGTTATGGATGGCTCTGGGTTGGGATTTCTGCATTCATGATATATTTGTTCTATATCTGCTATGGGCCTATGGGTTTCATTCTGATTTCTGTACTGGGCCAAGGCCCAGATAAGTCTGACTCTAAGGTTTGATCTGTTTTGGGCTATGGTTGGGTTATGTTACACACTGAGTTTTCGTAAACTCACCCTGTTTATTAACCTTTCAGGTAATTTCCAGCCTTAGACGGATCGGAGGAAGCCACACACACTGTTTATGTTACAGTTTTGATTATTACTTTTAAATGTTTTTATGTGGGTTGTAGTAAAGCCGTTGTAATTTTCTGGATTTCAAATTTGGAATTTTATTTATTGTTCTTATAATTGCTAGTATTAGAACACGATTTTCCAAAGCAACTACTGTTGTTCAAAACATCACGTATCCATAATTGTTTTTAAATTAAGCTTCCGCAACTACCAAGATTTTTACAAAGTTGTTAAGAATGTTATTCAGCTGAGGTTTTCTAACAAGGTTTAAAAAGGGTATAAGTTTTTAATTATTAAGAAGGGTTTTTAATGGAAACATGGTTTTTGAAAAACACTTCAATGTGACACGCCAGATTCGAGCCCAACTTCCAGGCTGGGTTTGGGGTGTTACAAATTGAGATGGTTTGATATATATTATTTAAATTAAATACTTGCAAGATAAATGATAGAGTTGAGATGAATGGTAAATCGAGTATAATTTATATTGATTGATAGATATTATAAATAGGTACTTTGTTGTAATTATATTCAATCACCATGACGTAACATTCAATAAAGTCATAGAGATTAGTTTTATGAATGAGCCATTATATGATTATAGCATGTATAAATATTGGACTATTAAAAAAATATTAAAAAAAATATATGTGACTCATGTGGTTTGTGACAACCCAAATTAGACCCTGGTCGGAATGTGGTTTCGAGACCACATTACCGAGCCAAAAATTTATTTTCGTGTTTTAATTGCATAAATTGTTGTGTGACAATGAATGTATGAGAAATTAAATGCTTAATGTTAGCATTAGGATTGTGAATTCATTCAAAAAGGACCTAGTTGACGAAGTTAGGAAAGATGATAGATGAATTATAAGGATTAATTAATAATAGGTTGAGGAAGCATGGCTTTGCATGTCAATTTGCCCATAAAATTCATGGTGGCCGGCCAAGGAGTGATAATGCTCCACTCATTCTAATTTAAAATGTTTCTTTGGTGAACAAATGATGGGATTAATAATAGAAAAGGGAACAAAAAAAAAATGGGTGTCATACTTGCCATCACCTAGCCGAAAAACCAAGAAAAAAGAAGGGGAGAAAAGAACTTGGGAGGGATTCGGCCATTGCTTGCTTAGGGAGAGTGTTTGATGTTGTGGCATGAAAAATGAGGGAGTTTGAATGCTTAATAAGGAGGGAAGAAGGAGTGTTCATATTTTCTTTCTTTTGCAATTGTTCTAACTAGAGGAAGAAGAGGAAGCAAGATTCGGCCAAGGTGGTCCTTTAGACCAAGGTATGTTTGATGTTGTCTTTGAGATGCATGCATGTTTTAAATAGCCCATGTTCAAATCTTGAATCTTGTTGATAACATGAGCAATCGGTCATGAGAAAGTGTTCAAGGAATGGTTGTTGTTCATGTTATTTGGATGAGAAATGGTGAGTTTGGTTGTTTCATGTTAAAGTTAGGTGAATGATGATAGAGGAGTGTTTGAACTATAAAAAAAAAAAAGGGAGAATCGGCTACCTTGTTATGAGCTAGGGCCGAATGTGAGTTTGGTTGTGTTTGAATATTACATGCTTGGTAGAATGGTGGATGAAGGTGCCGAATGTATGTTGGATTGATAGAGTCTCCAAATTGATTTTATGTGTGTATGCATGACCGAATATACGTGGTCACATGAGTAAGGAAATGAGTTATTTGATATGTGGTAAAGGTTAAGTACTAAATCGAAGGTTGCTAAAATTGCCATTTCTTTAGCCGAATATGTGCTTGACCAATGATGGAATTGTTGAATGATTAGTTGGGTAGCAAAAGAGGCATTCGGCCATCTCTTGAGAGCTTGTGTGATGTTGGGTTTAAAATTAGCAAAGGTAACTTACCTAATGCATGTGCATGTGTGATTAGATTTTTGATGACATGGTAGTTGCATGAGGTTATTAGCCGAATATACTAACATACATATACATGTGAAATTGGATTGTAAATATTTAGCAAAGTGGTTAAACTAGTTAAATTATTGATTTAGCTCAAGGAGCTAAAGGAGGTGAATCGAGCAAAGGCAAAGAAAAGGTTATCGAGTAGCCGAGTTGGAACCATCTTACCCAACACGAGGTAAGTCATTAAGCATGTAGTGGGTATTATTTCAAATGGTCATAATGTGTATGTATTGATGCTGATTGGAATGAATAAATATACATATATATATATTTGCATGTACGTATGTGATGATGAAATTGTTGAATGAATGAAAAGAGGTAAAATGTACTGAGTTGTTGATCTCGGCACTAAACGTGCGGGATAACCATTTATGACCATGAGATTGGCGCTAAGTGCGCGGGATTAAATTGTACAGCACTAAGTGTGCGATTCGACTATGTTGCACTAAGTGTGCGAAATGAATATGATGCACTAAGCGTGCGAATTGACCATGCGGCACTAAGTGTGCGAGTCTGACTATGTAGCACTAAGTGTGCGATTTGATTCTGTGGCACTAAGTGTGCGAGTTGATTATATAGCACTGAGTGTGCGGGCTCAATATACATTCGTGAATCATTATGGACACTATGTGTGCGACACTATTGAGTCGATCGCGGACAGCGGGTCGGGTAAGTGTCTTGAGTACGTGGCTAATAGGTGCTATGCTTATACTTGGTGTTGAGCTCGGTAAGTTCGAACCTATGTGACAAATATACTTGAAGTCACGTACATAAAATTTATCGTAGGATGGGTGAAAGGCCGTATAGTCGTTTGATTGTAACGAAAATAAATCGATTTGTGAAATTGCTTCAATGTCCTATTGATGAGTATATAGAATGTGAATGCATGAATTGATATGAAATTGAATTGATAGGTTGGAGGAACTATGGTATGGTTCGGTATGGATGGAGTAAATTGTCTCGTTCCATTTTGTTTCCTCTGGTGATAATGTTGTTGATAGATGGTAGTGCATTGCTTATGACTTACTGAGTTATAAACTCACTCGATGTTTCCTTGTCACCCATTATAGGTTGCTTGGACTCATCTATTATTGCGGGGTCGGGCCGTCATCGAAGTCATCACACCGGATAGCAAGTTTTGGTACTTTCTTCTTAGTGTGTTTAGAAGATCATTTTGGCATGTATAAGCTAGTACGTTGTGTTTGAATTATGGCATGTAAACTTTAAGCCATGCGAAAATGGCACGAATGTTAGATTGAAGTGGATCAAGGGTAGGCATGAAATGGACCTAGTTACTTTCGTAACAGATGCTGGCAGCAACAGTGTCACGAGATTGAAAAATCACTAAAAATAGTGGGAGTGGAATTAATTGATGAATAAATTATGTAATCGAAGCTTGATGAGTCTGCTTTCATGAGGAAGTAACGAAAAGATCATATGGGCTGTATATTAAGAGATATTCAGATTTTAGTGGGACAGGGCCAGAACGGTTTCTGGAATCCCTGCTCCGACTTTGGAAATTCATTATAAATTAACCAGAGATAATTAGGGGTCGTACCATATATGTACAGATTCCTCTCTGAGTCTAGTTTTCATAGAAACAAACGGCAACAGTATTGAAGCCCCGTGCAGGGAGATATCCAAGTCGTAATGGGCAAAGGTCAGTGTAGTCGACCCCTGCAACTTGGGGGACTTTGACTAATAAACTATACTAATTGGCCCAACCAAAAATTCTAGAAAATATACATAGATGGGCACATGAGTCTAGTTTCTGGGAAAAATTACGAAACTGATTTTCGAGTTACGAAACTCAAGATATGATTTTTAAAATGACTAGTACACAGATTGGGCAGTGTCTGGAAAATAAATTTTGTAAGGGGTTAAAGCCAGTTAACACCTCGTGTTCGACTCCGGTGTCGGTTTCGGGTTCGGGGTGTTACATGGTTGTTCTTCGAATAGATACTATGTAATAATTTTGTTAGTTACTTGTATATATTTATAGAGAGAGTAATTTGTATAATATATCAATATTTGATTTTTTTAAGTATTAGTTTAACAGCCAATATATATATACTTATGCATTATATTAATTAGATGTTCATTAGAGTTTATATTTTATCCTTGTTATATCGGCATAAGCTAAATATTTTCAATGATATATTATATTTTATTGCTTATAAGTGATATAACTGCATAAACATGAGATGTGAAATGTTTTCAAATTTTAAGAGTTTTGTTAGTTTATGAAATAAATTTGACCGATCTTCAGAATTTATTCATGTATATATATATAACTGTTCAGAATTGTGTTATCATTCTGTAATGTCTTATGACCCTATTCCGGCGAGGATATGAGTTAGGAGTGTTACATTTTATTGGTATCAGATGTAACATCCCGAAATAGGGCCTAAACGGAACAGTGGTTGCGAAACCACAAATCCAAGGTAGAAAAATTTATTTTATTATTATTTTGAGGTTCATGATATGATTGCATGATTGTGTGAAAATTCGTGATGAAACTCTATGCATAAAGTGCTTAAGTTGAGATTAGGGACTAAATCGAATAATTTGCAAAACTTGCATTCTAGAAGTTTTTAGTATGAAATTGCTTTGGAATATTAATTAGGAGGGTTTAAATAACAATTTGACCAATTTCTTAGTTCATGGACAAAATAGAACATGGATGGAATTTTTGAAAGTTTAATAAGGAAGGGCATTTTGGTCATTTGGATATTAAATGAAATAAAAAGGGAAAAATAACACAAATTCATCATCTTCTTCATTAGCACGAAATTTCAAGGGTTCTCCATAGCTAGGGTTTGTTTCAAGCTTTCAAGCTCTATAATCAAGAAGAGCGAAATTCGAGAGTAGATCGGGGAAAAGAAAAAGTAAAGGACTAAATTGTATAGTTTAGTCACATTTTGTATCGAGGTAAGTTTACAGTAAATAAATGCAATATTATTTTATTTTACATTATTATTTTCAATTTCCAGCATTTATATACTTATTTTCTTTGAATATTTAAAGTTGAATTAAAGGCGAAGTGACAGAGAAAAAACATTAGGAAGCCCCGTTTGAACCTTATGAATGTTAGGATATTGGGTTTGACAGGACAGGACAGGACAGAAGTGAGCCATGTAAGTCCATATCAGTTATATGGCTTTGGAGATAGGAATGAGCCATGTAAGCCCATATTATATATATATATGGCATTGGAGACAGGAATAATTCATGTAAGTCCATGTCGAAGACATGGTATTGGCAGGATATTGATAGACAGGAACGACCCTAGTATCCTTAGTATTCTGAGTGGTTCAACGGGTCATTGTACACGTTAAATTACAGTGGATTATTAGCAAAAGGGAAGGTAGATTATATTTATGAATAGTGAAAGGTTAGGTAAGAAAGAAGGTAAGTGAAAAAAGAAGAAGGCAGAAAATGAGAAGTAAAGAAAGTTTATGAGGCTAGGTGACATTATGTATAATTATTCATTATGTTGAATGTTGTAATTTATTTGCTTGTAAGCTTACTAAGCCTAGTTCTTACTCTCTTTATTTTCTTTTCTTATAGTTTTTATCAAGCCACTCAGGGATCGAAGGAAACATCGGAGACCTGATCACACTATCGAAGAAATCACATTGGTATAGTTAGATGTTTCGTTTTGTGTATGGCATGTATAGGAACTTGGTTTGTTTTGATATGATATGATCAATGAATGATGTGTAAATACTTGCTAGTAATTAGCTAATAGAGTGGCTGATGATATGCATGTTTAATAGTATGTATGATTAAGTAGTAACTATCACATGAAAACTAAGAAAAATGTGAAAGTAACTTAAAAACAGATTCAAGTATCAGAAATAATGGGATTTTGAAAAATCACAAGAAATTGTAGAGACATGGGTTGGTGGTGAATAATATATGAAATTAAATCTCGTTGTGTCTATTTTCATATGGAATAAGCAAAACAGGTAAAGGTTTTGTATTTTATAGGGTATCTGAGTTTTGGTGAAATAGGGCCAGAGCGATTTCTAGATCCCCTATTCCAACTTTAGAAATTCACCATAAATTTTAAAAAAATAATTAGGTGGTATAATTTATATGGTTAGAATCCTTATTGAATCTAGTTTTAATAGAAACAAACGGTATATCCATATGATTTTTTTATAGAGAGAAAAGTGGTTCGTAGTAAGTAGAGGCCAGTACAGTTGAATTCTGAAACAGGGGTAACTTTAACTAATAAACTGTACTAATTGGCTAAGTAAAAAATTCTAGAAAAAATTAGTAGATAGATATATGATTCTAGTGTCAGGAAAAATTTACAGATCTTAATTTCGAGTTTTGGAACTCGAGAAATGAATTTTTAAGCAACCATGACGCAGAAAAATAGTTTATTCCGAAAATTAAAATAAGTGGTTAGAGTTGTTTAAAAGGTAAGATAAGTTTAGTAACACCTCAAGCTTGACTCCAGTGACGGTTTCGGGTGTGGGGGTGTTACATCAGAGCTACGGTTTAGTTGATTCTAGGACTATGTAGCGTGTGTGAGATTAGCTATACATGCCATAATTATATATTGTGATAGTGTGATGACTTCTGACATTTGAAATGCATTTTCATATAGTAAATGGATCTCAATAGAGCTGTAGCTGATGATGTCGAGAGTGTAGCACCTGCTCCTGCGCACGGGACAGTGCAAGCTGATTCTCGACTGACTTCGAGTAATCCTGAAGGTGAGGCTAAACAAGCCTTCTATCAAATAATGAATGACTGGTTCACTCAATATATCCGGACTAACCCGGCTGCACAACAACCTTCACCCCCGACTAATCCATCTTTCGTGCCTGTTGTATCTTAAGTAAGTGATCCATTGCAAATGAATAGACCACCTGTTGATAAAATCAGAAAACATGGAGCTGAAGAGTTTAAAGCCACTGATGATGATGATGTTGAGCGGGCTGAGTTCTGGCTTGATAATACCATCCGTGTGTTTGATGAGTTGTCCTGCACTCTAGATGAATGTTTAAAATGTGCTATATCCCTACTTCGAGTCACAACATACCACTGGTGGAACACCCTAGTATCAGTAGTTCTGAGAGAGCAGGTGACTTAGGAATTCTTTCAGACTGAGTTCCGTAAGAAATATATCAGTCAGAGATTTATTGACCAGGAGTGTAAAGAATGTCTAGAGCTAAAACAGGGTAGGATGACAGTGACGGAATACGAACGAAAGTTCGTAAGATTCAGTCGGTATGCTCGAGAGTGTGTTTCTACTGAAGCCATAATGTGCAAAGATTTGAAGATGGGCTGAATGAAGATATCAAACTGTTAGCTGGCATACTTGAGATAAAAGAGTTTGTGGTACTAATTGAGTAAGCCTGCAAAGCTGATGAGCTCGGGAAAGAGAAAAGGAAAGCTAACTTCAAAGCTAGAGATGCATGCAAAAGAACATCCGGTAAGTCATTCCAGTTAGCATCAAAGAAGTTTTGAGATGATTTTAGCCATTCTAAAGCCACTTCAGGTTACTCCAAATGGGATCAGAATAGACCACCAGTGAGCTCGAGAGCTATCTCAATAGCGAGTGTGGGTGATGTTAGATCAAATCAACCCAAGTGTAAGC
The DNA here is from genome assembly GCF_007990345.1 of Gossypium hirsutum. Lineage (NCBI taxonomy): Eukaryota > Viridiplantae > Streptophyta > Magnoliopsida > Malvales > Malvaceae > Gossypium > Gossypium hirsutum. Next base: position 104,758,979 of record NC_053434.1, read on the forward strand.
ACTGTGGTAAACGACATCCCGACAGTTACAAGTTACATGATCGGGCCTATTTTAAATGCAAATCGATAGATCATTATATTTGAGATTGCCCAATGTTAGCCGAGGAAAATCAATTGCAGAATACAAGATCGGGTAACACTACAACTCGAGGTAGACCACCCAGAAATGTTGGTAATACGAGTGGAAGTCAGAGAGGGACTAAAGATGCGGCAATCAGATCTGAGGCTCGTGCACCTGCCAGAGCTTATACTATACGTGCACGAGAGGAGGCTTCATCCCCAGATGTTATTACTGGTACATTTACTCTTTATGATACTAATGTAATTGCATTGATTGATCTTGGTTCTACTCATTCATATGTATGTGAGACATTAGTATTCAACAAAACTCTGCCTATTGAGTCTACTGAGTTTGTGATTTGAATGTCAAACCCCTTGGGCCGGTTTGTTATGGTTGGTAAAGTGTGTAAGAATCGTCCTTTGATGGTTCGAGATTTGTGCTTTTCGGCTGATTTGATGTTGCTGCCTTTTGATGAGTTCGATATAATTCTAGGTATGGATTGGTTGACTTTACATGATGCTGTTGTGAACTGCAAAAGGAAGACCATTGATCTACGAAGCCAGAATGATGAAATTATCTGGATTGAATCTAGTGATTTGTATGGGTTACCAGCAGTGATTTCTTCAATGTTAGCTCAGAAATATGTGAGAAAATGGTATGAAGCTTATTTTGCCTATATGCTCGACAGTAAAGCGGCTGAAAGAAAAATTGAATCAGTACCTGTTGTATGTGAGTACCCAGATGTGTTTCCAGAAGAATTACTAGGTTTGCAGCCTATTCGGGAAGTAGAGTTTGGTATTTAGTTAACGCCTGGGACGACTCTGATAACCATAACTCCAAACAGAATGGTGCCTACAGAATTAAAAGAATTGAAAGCTCAATTACAAGAATTGGCAGATAGAGGTTTCGCGTGACCGAGTTTCTCTCCGTGGGGTGCACCTGTGTTTTTTGTGAAAAAGAAAGATGGAACTATGAGAATTTGCATCGATTACAGACAGCTTAATAAGGTGACTATAAAGAATAACTATCTGTTGCCATGGATTGATGATCTGTTTGACCAACTGAAAGGGGCCACAGTATTTTTGAAGATAGATTTGAGATTAGGCTACTATTAGTTACGAGTTAAAGATTGAGATGTGCTGAAGACTACTTTCAGAACGAGGTACGGACACTATGAATTTTTGGTTATGCCTTTCGGACTCACTAATGCATCTGCTGTTTTCATGGATTTGATGAATCGGATCTTCAGACTGTATCTGGACCAGTTTGTGGTTGTATTTATAGATGACATTTTAATCTACTCTCATGATGAAGCTGAACATGCCGAACATTTGAGACTTGTGTTGCAGACCTTGCGAGATAAGCAGTTGTATGCAAAATTAAGTAAATGCGAGTTCTGGTTAAGTGAAGTCAGTTTTCTGGGTCATGTAGTATCAGCATCGGGTATTCGAGTTGATCCGAGCAAAATTTTAGCTATACTGGATTGGAAACCTCCGAAGAATGTTTCTAAAGTCCGAAGCTTTCTGGGACTTGCTGGTTATTATAGACGATTCGTGAAAGGTTTCTCTATGATTACAGAACCGATGACAAAGCTATTGCAAAAAGATGATAAGTTCGAGTGGTCAGAGAAGTTCTAGAAAAGCTTCGATCAGTTGAAAGCCCTTTTGACAGAAGCTCTAGTGCTATTTCAGTTGGAATCGGGTAAAGAATTTGTTATTTATAGTGATGCATTGTTAAATGGTTTGGGTTGTGTTCTGATGCAGGAAGGCAGAGTGATAGCTTATGCCTCGAGACAGTTGAAGCCACATGAAAAGAATTATCCGACACACGACTTGGAACTGGAAGCCATTGTGTTTGCGTTGAAAATTTGGCGTCACTATCTGTTTGGTGAGAAATGTCATGTTTATTCTGATCATAAAAGCCTAAAATACTTGATGACTCAGAAAGATCTGAATTTGAGACAACGCCAATGATTAGAACTGCTAAAAGACTATGAGCTTGTGATTGACTATCACCCGGGAAAGGCTAACGTTGTTGCTGATGCTTTAAGCCGAAAATCACTGTTTGCTTTGCATGCAATGAATACGCATTTGGATATGTCTGATGATGGTTCGATAGTGGCTGAATTGAAAGCTAGACCATTGTTTGTTCAACAAATATGTAATGCCCAGAAAGTTGATAATAACTTGGTTGCGAAACGAGCTCAGTGTGTGACGGATGCTGATTCAGAGTTTAGAGTTGATGCTGATGACTGTTTGAGGTTTAGAGATCGAATATGCATCCCTAGGAATTTAGAACTGATTCAGGTGATTTTGAATGAAGGTCACAGTAGTCGGTTATCTGTTCACCCAGGTAGTACAAAGATGTATAATAATCTGAAACAACTCTATTGGTAGCCTGGCATGAAACGAGACATCTCTGACTTTGTTGCAAGATGTTTAGTCTGTCAACAAGTCAAAGTGGAGCATCAGGTACCTTCAGGGTTACTTCAACTGATCATGATACCTGAGGTGGAAATGGGATAGAGTTACGATGCATTTTGTACCTGGTTTACCGTTGACACCGAGCAAGAAAGATACAATATGGGTTGTTGTTGATAGATTGACCAAATCGACTCATTTTGTCCCAATACGTACAGACTACCCACTTGATAAGCTGGCTGAATTGTATGTTTCTCAGATTGTGAGACTACATGGTGTGCCTATATCTATTGTTTCGGATAGAGATCTGAGATTTACATCGCGGTTTTGGAAGAAATTGCAAGATGCACTAGGTACGAAATTACATTTCAGTACTGCTTTCCATCCACAAACAAATGGCCAATCTGAGTGAATCATACAGATACTTGAGGATATGTTGAGATGTTGCATTCTCGAGTTCGAAAGCACGTGGGAACAATACTTGCCTTTGATTAAATTTGCGTACAATAATAGCTATCAATCGAGTATCAAAATGGCACCTTATGAAGCTTTGTATGGTCAAAAATGCCGTACGCCATTGTACTGGACTAAGCTCAGTGAAAATAAGATATACGGGGTTGACTTGATTAGAGAAACTGAACAGAAAGTGAAAGTGATCCGTGAAAGTTTGAAAGCAGCGTCAGATCGTCAGAAATCTTACGTAGACTTGAAACGTAAAGATATAGAGTTTCAAATTGGAGATAAAGTTTTTTTGAAAGTCTCACCGTGGAAGAAAATACTCAGATTCGGTCGTAAAGGCAAATTGAGTCCTAGATTTATTGGGCCGTATGAGGTAATAGAGCGTATTGGACCAGTTGCTTACAGATTATCGTTGCCACCTGAGTTAGAAAAGATCCATAATGTATTCCACGTTTCGATGCTTCGAAGGTATCGATTTAATCCTTCTCATGTGATCAGTCCGTCTGAGATTGAAATTCAGCCTGATATGACCTACGAAGAAGAATCGATTCGTATTTTGACTCGTGAGACTAAAAAGTTACGGAATAAAAAGATCTCGTTAGTTAAATTATTATGGCATAAGCATGGAGTTGAGGAAGCAACATGGAAGCCAGAAGATACAATGAAAGAAAGTTATCAAAACCTATTCACTGGTAAGATTTTTGGGGCCGAAAATCTCTAAGGGGGGAGAGTTGTAATAGCCCGATTTAGATCCTAATCGGAACGGTGGTTTCGAGACCACGAATCTGAGTCAAAAAAATATTTAAAAATTATTTTCTATGTTTATTTTGTGTGAATTTATATCTGTGAAATTTTCGTGATTTAGTTTTGTCGTTTAGGTGCCCGATTAAATAAAAGGACTTAATTGCGTAAATTGAAAAGTGGGTAGTTTATTTTGTAAAGGGCTTATTTGTTAATGGCTTTCTAAGTGGGGGTATTTATGGTGAAATTATCCCATTATATATATGATGTTGGACGGTAGTGGATGATTTTATAATATATTAACTAAAGTTAAAAAGAAAAAAAAAGGTAACATAATAATAAGTTAATGTATGTTATTATATTATAAAATAAAAAGCCATATCCATGTTATTTCTTCATCGTTGCACCGAAACTAAAACAAAGAAAAAGAAAGAAAACAAAGTAGGGTTTGGCCTTGTTCAAGCTAGATTAAGGTAAGTGTTCAGCTCGATTTTTGATAATTTTTACATTTTTTAGATCGTTGCTCCAAGTAGTACAAAACTCATGCTTAAATTTTTTATTTTGATGAATATTTTGAGTTGTGCCATTGTTGATAGCTTGTGATTTTTGTGGTTTGATGATGAAAAATGAAAGATATGTTTTAGCTTAACATATTTTGTATTGGAATTTTTGATAATTTTGAGTAATTAGGACTTAATTGCATAAATAATAATTTGAGGGACTAAAATGTGAAATTAATGAAATATATGGACTCGTATGGTAATAGGTAAGATTCGGCTAAACATGGGTAATTGGAAATTTTGTGTATTTTGTGTTTTGTGCAATAGGGACTAAATTGTAAAAACTATAAATGTTAGGGGTAAAATGGTAATTTACCTATTTATGTGTTTTTGGACTAAATTGAATGAAAATATGTTTGAATGATCTTAATTTGAATATTTTTAGTTCAAGAACTAAAGAAATCAGATTTGGATCGGGGAAAAATGAAAGTTGTCGACTAGTCGCCCGATTCCGTTTTGTACCATCCGAGGTAAGTTTATAAGCAAATAGACGTGTTTATTAGTAAATTAATGTTATAATTATATGCTGTTATGGAATGTTAGAATTTAATTGTGCCGTGGCTGAATATGTATAAATGTGGCTACCACACTTTCGAGTTCAATTCGACCGAGATACGAAGTCCAAAAGCCCCGTATGAACCTTAGGAATAGTTAGGATACATATGTCATGACATAGGATTCCGATATATGTGTGCGAGTAAGACCATGGCATCGATAAGTGGTTCCTATATGTGTTTACGAATAAGACCCTATCTGGGACAGTGGCATCGGTATGTGGCTACATGTAAGACCACGTCTGGGACGTTGGCAGCGTACGACTTGTGTAATTATCTGGGTGTCCTATCCAATTCCGAATGGTTAATCGGGCAAAGGTAAATTGTGATCGGATTTGTAAAAAATGTTAAATCTCAGGTAAGAAATTATTTGATATTTACATGAGATAAGGTAAGTAAATATTAAGAATATTTGTTGTAAATATTATGCAGTGCAAATAAAGAATATATGAGTAGGTGATATAGGTATTTGACTTGTGAATGTATAAATCGTGTACTATAGAAATGTTTTTAGGTATGTGCACTTATGATTTAGTATATTTGGCTTTGTATATGATTCTTATAAGTGATGTTATTCTGTGATTCTTACCTTTAAATATGTGGGTAATTGGATGCATAGTTTATTAAGATTAATTGTTTGGAAGGGGATAAAAAAATATGTTAAATAGCCTTGAGAATATTCGACTTAAATAGGAAATTGTTGATAAAAGTGTTTTAAATATGAAAATGTAATTCAAGATCAAGTATGGTAATGATAATGTTAAATGTTAGTTAGAAAAAAAAATGGACAATATTAATGAGTTATTTATTTGCTTATAATTTACTAAGCTTCAATAGCTTACTTTATGTTTTATATGTGTTTTCATTTAATAGATTTTGAATTCAAGCTACGAGCTCGGGGACTGTCAGCCAAGTTCATCACACTATATACTACTTTGGTACCTAATAAGCTAAACTCGAATTATGGCATGTATAGGCTGGTTTTGTAGTTGGTTATTTTGGAAATATGGTTGTATAAAAGCCATGCGAAAATGGCTTAATTTAATGTTTGCATTTATATATTTTGCTTAAGATTGAAGTATACCTTAGTTATAATGCTACGTTCTATATTTGCATGGTAGTTGTTGTAAATAACATATATGCTTGAAGTGGATAATGACTACTAAAAATATTTGTGCTTAGTTTGACTAAGGTTATATATGAGTATAATGCTTGCAAATAAAGTATTTGACTAGTTCCATCATGTGATGTGTGTTTGGGAATTTGTTGGTGCTTCGTGTATTGCTTATGCATACATCCAGGTTTGTGACATATCAGTCAAGGTACAAGATATGTTCCTGTTCATTGACATATTAGTTGATTTGGATATAGTATATATTTTTGTAATTGAATGAACGTTGGTCTACATGTCCTAGTTGTACGGTAGTGGAAATGTATAAATTAATTTCCTTTACTGATGGAGAAAATAGGCATGATAATTTAGATGGTTTGATATATATTATTTAAATTAAATACTTGCAAGATAAATGATAGAGTTGAGATGAATGGTAAATCGAGTATAATTTATATTGATTGATAGATATTATAAACAGGTACTTTGTTGTAATTATATTCGATCACCATGACGTAACATTCAATAAAGTCATAGAGATTAGTTTTATGAATGAGCCATTATATGATTATAGCATGTATAAATATTGGAATGTTAAAAAAATATAAAAAAATATGTGATTCATGTGGTTGTTCTTCAAATAGATACTATGTAATAATTTTGTTAGTTACTTGTATATATTTATAAAGATAACAATTTGTATAGTATACCGATATTTGATTTTTTTTAAGTATTAATTTAATAGCCAATATATATATACTCATGCATTATATTAATTAGATGTTCATTAGAGTTTATATTTTATCCTTGTTATATTGGCATAAGCTAAATATTTTCGATGTTATATTATATTTTATTGCTTATAAGTGATATAATTGCATAAACATGAGATGTGAAATGTTTTCAAATTTTAAGAGTCGTGTTAGTTTATGAAATAAATTTGACCGTTCTTCGGAATTTATTCATGTATATATATAACTGTTCAGAATTGTGTTATCATTTTGTAATGTCTTATGACCCTATTCCGACGACGGATACGGGTTAGGAGTGTTACATCAGAATCCTGCTCCACGCACTATGTATGATTATGCTAAACCTACTTTAACAGGAACTGAGTCAAGTATAGTTAGGTCTGCTGTTGCTGCAAATAATTCTGAACTGAAACCTAACACAATTCAAATGATCCAACAGTTTGTTCAGTTTGATGGTTTGCAGGACGAGGACCCAAACACTCATTTGGTGAATTTCCTAGAGTTTTGCGACACTTTTAAAATCAATGGCGTTTATGATGATGCCATTCGCCTTCGGTTGTTTCCCTTTTCATTGAGGAACAAAGCTAAATAGTGGTTGAACTCGTTACCATAAGGATTAATCACTACATGGGAACAAATGACCGAAAAAATTTTACTTAAATATTTTCCGCCAGCTAAAATGGCTAAATTGAGGAATGATATCACTTCTTTTGTGCAGATGGATCTAAAGACACTCTATGATGCATGGGAGAGATACAAGGACCTATTGAGAAGGTGCCCTCACCATGGGCTGCCGTTATGGTTGCAGGTTCAAACATTTCACAATGGCCTGAATCCTTCGACTAGACAGATGATTGACGTAGCTGCTGGTGGGACTATCAATAATAACACACCTGAGGAGGCTTATGAATTTACAGAAGAGATGGCACTAAATAATTATTAGTGGCAAGTCATGAGGACAAAGCCAACGAAAGCAGCTAGCGTTTTTAACGCTGATTTGGTCACCATGCTCTCTAATCAGGTAGAACTTTTGAATAAAAAAATTAATGGTTTACTTATCTCTTCACAGGTTCACCCAGTAATGCAATGCAATACAAATGGAGGTGGAACGAGCAATTCAGAATACCTACCTTATGGCCACAACATGGAACAAGAGCAACTAAATTTTATGGGTAATAATCTTCGACCTCAAAATAATCCTTATAATCACACTTACAATGCAGGTTGGAAAAACCACCCAAATTTCTTATGGGGAGGCTAAGGAAATCGGAGACCACAACATCTTTCAGGCTTCCAACAACAAATTTACCAACAAGAGAAAAAGCCAAACCTTGAGGAGATGATGTCAAAATTTATTTCAGTAGCGAAAACCCCTTTTCAGAACACTGAAACTACACTTAAAAATTAGCAAGCGTCGATCCAAGGACTCGAGAATCAAATTGGGCAGCTGGCTAAGATGATTTCAGAAAGACCACCAGGAAGTTTACCTAGTAACACTGAACCCAATCCAAAAGAGCAAGTGAAAACAGTTACACTAAGGAGTGGGAAGGTGTTAGCTGAATCCGAAAAAAAGCCACTACAAGAAGCTGAAAGAAACAAAGGAGAAGAGGAAAACCCTGGAAAGAATAACAATCCAATGTCAAAGGAATATAAACCACCAATCCCATATCCAACAAAGTTGAAGAAAGACCGCATGGGTTCACAATTCGGTAAATTCCTTGAACTTTTTAAACAACTGCATATTAACTTACCTTTTGTTCAAGCTATATCGCAGATGCCTACATATGCAAAAAATTTTAAAGGATATTTTAACAAACAAAAGGAAGTTTGAAGACTTATCTACAATGGAACTTAATGAGGAGTGCTCGGCCATACTCTAAAATAAACTGCCAACCAAACTGAAAGACCCTGGATGTTTTACTATTCCCTACTTAATTGGTAGTTCGAATGTTAATAAGGCACTAGCTGATTTAGGCGCTAGCATTAATTTGATGCCATATAAAATGTTTAAACAACTGGGTCTTGGGGAACCTAAACCCACTAAGATGAGTATTCAATTAGCTAATAGATCTGTTAAATATCCTAGGGGAATTATAGAGGATGTACTTGTAAAAGTAGATAAATTTATATTCCCTGTTGATTTCGTTGTGCTTGACATGGATGAGGATGTTCAAGTGCCTTTAATCTTAGGTCATCCATTTTTAGCCACTGCTAGGGCTTTTATTGATGTGGGTGATGGTAAATTGGTACTTAGAGTAGGTGACGAAGAGATTATCTTTAAAATTTATGATGCCATGAGATTTTCTAGGGAATAGGATGACTCATTTTTGTATTAACTCTATTGATCATGCTACTCAAGATTATTTTCAGGAAATCATACATAAGGACACGTTGGAACTGTGTCTTGCCCAAGGAGAGGAGGGGGATGATAATTCTAAGATAGGAACTGAACTGAATTCCAATGAACCCTTCCCAAGACCAACAGAGTAAATGATGAACTTAAGAAAAAACCCTCTATTGAAGAATCTCCCAAACTAGAACTTAAACAATTGCCGAATCACTTGGAATATACATTCCTTGGAAATAACTCTACATTACCGGTAATTATTGCATCTAACTTGCAACCCAAAGAGAAAAAAGAATTACTCCAAGTCTTAAGAGAGCATAAAAGAGCCATAGCTTGGAAATTTTCTGACATTAAAGGGATCAGCCCTTCTTTTTGCACCCATAAAATTTTAATGGAAGATGAATATAACCCATGCGTGCAAGCCCAAAGACGACTGAACCCCAACATGAAGAAAGTTGTTAAAGCTAAGGTAATTAAACTCCTAGATCTTTGAATTATTTATCCTATTTCTAACAGTTCTTGGGTAAGTCCAGTGCAGGCTGTTCCTAAGAAAGGAGGCATGACTGTTGTAGCCAATGAGAAGAATGAATTAATCCCAACAAGGACAGTCACAGGTTGGAGAGTTTGTATTGATTATAGGAAGCAAAATGATGCCACGAGAAAAGATCACTTCCCCCTTCCATTCATTGACCAAATGTTGGAAAGATTGTCAGGGAACATGTACTACTGCTTTTTTGACGGACTCTCTGGTTATTTTCAAATCCCAATAGCTCTTAAAGATCAAGAAAAGGCGACATTTACATGTCCATATAGTACGTTTACTTATCATAGAATGCCTTTTGAATTATGTAATGCTCCCACTACTTTTCAGCGTCGCATGATGGCCATTTTTTATGAACTCGTAGAAGACATCATGGAGGTATTTATGGATGATTTCTTGATTTTCAGTAACTCTTTCCATCTTTGCCTTAAAAATTTAAAATGAGTGTTAATAAGATGTGAGGAAACAAACCTTGTGCTTAACTGGGAAAAGTGTCACTTTATGGTTCAAGAAGGTATTATGTTAGGACATAAAATTTCTAGTAAAGGGATTGAGGTTCATAAATCTAAAATTGAAACCATTGAAAAACTACCTCCCCTAATTCAGTTAAGGCTATTAGAAGGTTTTTAGGACATGCTGGGTTTTGTAGAAGATTTATTAAAGACTTTTCTAAAATAACTAAGCCTTTGACTAAATTACTAGAGAAAGATGTGCCTTTTAATTTTGATCAGGAATGTTTAGAAGCATTTAATACTTTAAAGGATAAACTGGCTAAAGCTGCAATTATAATTGCACTTGATTGGAATTCACCTTTTGAACTAATGTACGATGTGAGTGATTTTGTAGTAGGTGTAGTTTTAGGACAACGAAGAGATAAACATTTCCAACCTATCTATTATGCTAGCAAAACTTTGATAGCTGCACAAGAAAACTACACCACCACGGAGAAAGAGCTGCTAGTTGTGGTTTTTGCATTAAATAAATTTAGGCCATATCAAATATTGTCTAAAGTTGTCGTTTATATTGACCATTATGTTCTTCGCTAACTTTTGACTAAAATTGATGCAAAACCTCGACTCATCTGATGCATTTTATTATTGCAGGAATTTGACTTGGAGATTAAGGATAAGAGAGGGGCTAAAAATCTCACGGCTGACCATCTTTCCAGGCTTGAAAATTCAAATACCAAAGAGCTAGATGACATTGAAATAAATGATTCATTCCCTGAAGAACAATTTTTTACTATATTTGATTCTGAGGTACCTTGGTTTCCAGACATTGCAAATGTTTTAGCTGCTAACATTATCCCAAAAGGGTTGACATACCAGCAAAAGAAGTGATCCTTTACTGATGTGAAAAACTACTTTTGGGAAGACCCTTTTCTTTTTCGTATATGTGTAGATCAAGTCATTAGAAGATGTGCTAGAAGGACAGAAGCATTGAAGATCTTGGACTATTGCACTCAGGACCGATTGGAGGACATTAAAGTGGAAATAAGACAGCACATAAAATCCTCGAATTAGGTTTTTATTGGCCTACTCTATTCAAAGATGCCAACATGTATGTTACTTCTTGTGACAAATGCCAATGGACAGTTAATATCTCTAAAACGTGATGAATTACTTCAGACATATATGCTCTCATGTGAAATATTTGACGTTTGGGGTATCGACTTCATGGGACCATTCCCTAGTTCATTTGGGAATAAGTACATCTTAGTAGTTGTTGATTACATGTCCAAATTGGTTGAAGCCCAAGCTTTACCTACTAATGATGCTAGAGTAGTAGTACGATTCCTTAAGAAACTTTTCTCTCTATTTGGAACACCTAGAGCAATTATCAGTGATAGGGGTACTCATTTTTGTAACGCCCAATTTGACAAGACCCTTAAGAAATACGGTGTTCACCACAGAACAGCCACCCCTTATCACCCTTAAACTAGTGGCCAAGTCGAAGTAGTAAACCGAGAGCTTAAACATATCCTAGAAAAAATAGTAGAGTTAAACAGGAAGGATTGGGCGATGAAAGTAGAATTTGGCATTGAGTTAATGCCAAGAACTACTCCGATTTCAATAGCTTCGCATAGAATGCCTTTAACTAAATTAAAAGAATTAAAATCCTAGTTGTAAGAGTTGATCGATAGAGGGTTTACTAGACCGAGTTTTTCACATTGGGGTGCTTCTATTCTGTTTGTGAAAAAGAAAGATGGCACGATGAGAATGTGCATAGATTATCGTCAATTGAACAAGGTGACTATGAAGAATAAGTATCATTTGCCTCAAATTGATGATTTGTTTGATCAGTTGAAAGGAGCTACCGTGTTCTCAAAGATAGATTTTAGATCAGGCTATTATCAGTTGCGAGTAAAAGACTCAGACATTTCGAAAACTGCATTTAGAACGAGGTATGACCACAATTGCCTTTCGGATTAACGAATACACTTGATGTCTTTATGAATTTGATGAACATAATTTTTAGACCGTATTTAGATCAATTTGTTGTCATATTTATCGATAACATATTGATTTATTCACGTGATGAAATTGAACATGCTAAACATTTGAGATTAGTGCTACAGACTTTGAGAGATAAGCAACTGTATACGAAGTTTAGCAAATGTGAATTCTGGTTACGAGAAATCAGTTATCTGGGCCATATTGTATCAGCATTAGGTGTCCGAGTTGATCCGAGCAAAATTTCAGCTATTCTGAATTGGAAGCCTTCGAGAAATGTTTCTGAAGTTCGTAGTTTTCCGGGACTAGCTGGTTATTATACATGGTTTGTAAAAGGCTTTTCTATGGTTACAACTCCGTTAACGAAACTGCTTTAGAAAGATGTGAAGTTTGAATGGTCTAAAAAATGTCAGAAAAGCTTTGATCAGTTGAAAGCTCTATTGACTAAAGCTCTAGTCTTAGTACAACCTGAAACAAGTAAATAATTTGTGATCTATAGTGATTCTTCATTGAACGATCTGGGATGTATTTTGATGTAGGAAGGTAAAGTCATTGCTTATGCTTTAAGACAGTTAAAGCTGCATGAAAAGAATTATCCAATGCACGACTTTGAGTTAGCTGCGATCGTATTTGCTTTGAAGATTTGGCGCTACTATCTATTCGGTGAGACATGTCATGTATATTCTAATCATAAGAGTTTGAAATATCTGATGACTCAGAAAGATTTGAATCAGCGATAGAGAAGACGGCTAAAGTTACTAAAAGACTATGAGCTTGTTTTTTTATTATCATTCAGGAAAGGAAAATGTTGTTGCTGATGCTCTAAGTCAAAAAGCATTGTTTGCATTACGTGCTATAAATGCTCATTTAGCTTTGTCTGATGATGGTTCAATTTTAGCCAAATTGAAAGCAAGACTTTTGTTCTTACAATAGATTATTGATGCTTAAAAGATTAATAATGAGATTTTATCAAAACGAGCTCAGTGTAATTTAGATTCTGATTTAGAATTCAGATTTGATAAAGATGATAGTCTGAGATTCCGAGATCGAATTTGTGTTCTGAGAAATCTAGAGTTGATTCAGATGATTTTGAATGAAGCTCACAATAGTCGTTTATCTGTTCATCTGGGTAGTACTAAAATGTATAATGATGTGGAACAGCATTATTGGTGGTCTGGAATTGAAAGAGATATCTTTGACTTTGATTCTAAATGTTTTATTTGATAGCAAGTTAAAGCTAAACATCATGTGTCATCCAGTTTGTTACAATCGATTATGATTCCAGAATGGGAATGGGATAGAGTGACAATGGACTTTGTTTCAAGTTTGCCCCTATCTCCGAGAAAAAAATGCAATTTGGGTTGTAGTTGATCGATTGATGAAATCAACCCTTTTTATTCTAGTACGATCTGATACTCGCTTGATAAGTTAGTTGAGTTATATTTTTCTGATATTGTGAGATTGCATGGTGTGCCATTAAATATTGTGTCAGACAAAGATTCGAGATTTACATTGCGATTTTGGAAGAAATTGCAAGATGCTTTGCGTACAAAATTGCACTTCAATACTGCTTTTCACCTGCAAAAAGATGGTCAACTGAGCAGATTATTCAGATATCGAGGATATGTTGAGATTATTCAGATTATTCAGATTATTCACCTGCACATTCTTGAGTTTGAAGGTACGTCGGAACAATATTTACCTTTGATTGAATTCGCGTATAATACGAGTTTTCAATCAAGCATTAAAATGGCACTGTACAAAGCCTTATATGGTCGCAAATTGTACACCTTTGTGTTGGATTGAGCTCAGCGAGAATAAGATTCACGGGGTTGATTTGATAAAAATGACTGAACAGAAAGTAAAAGCAATCCGAGATCGTCTGAAAATAGCTTCCGATCGTCAGAAATCATATGCAGATTTGAATCGAAAAAAATTGAATTTGAGATTGGCGATAGAGTGTTTTTAAAAGTATCCCCGTGGAAGAAAGTACTTCGGTTCGGTAGAAAAGGCAAATTGAGTCTGAGGTTTATCAAGGCCGTATGAGATTATCGAGCGTATCGGACCAGTTGCACATAAATTATTGTTGCCACCTGAACTAGAAAAGATTCACAATGTATTTCACATAGCGATGCTTCGATAATATAGATCTGATCCTTTGCATGTAATGCCTTCGTCTGAAATTGAGGTTCAGTCTGATATGACCTACGACGAAGAACTGATCCGTATCTTAGCTCGTGAAATTAAAGAGTTATGAAATAAGAAAATTTCGATAGTTAAAGTGATGTGGAATCGACATAGTGTTGAAGAGGCTACATGAGAGCCAGAAGATGCTATGAGACAGCAATATCCGAACCTATTCGACGGTATGATTTTCAGAGCAAAAATCCCTAAAGGGGAGAATTGTAACAGTCCAGTTTAGACCCTAGTCAGAATAGTGGTTTTGGGACCACAAATTCGAGTTAGAAAAATATTTAAATATTATTTTCTATGCTTACTATATGTGAATTAGTATGTGTGATAATTTCGTATGAAAATTTGATCGTTTGTGTGCTTAATTTTGAAAAAAGAGCAAATCGCATAAAATGTAAAAGTTGCCTGCTGTTTTCTAAAGTGCTTAATTGATTTGTCTTATTAAAAGTGTGACAGCCCAAAGTTGACCCTAGTCGGGAAGTGGTTTCGGGACCGCTAAACCGAGTCACCGAAATGTTTGAATGTGATACTTATTGTCTAGAATATGTAATTATGAATGTGTGAAAATTTCAAGCTTCAATTTGGTTGATTTCATGTGAATTTAGTCAATAGGACTTATGTGAGAAAATTCAAAAATGTGATAGGTCAATGTGTGAGGACCTATTAGTGCATGTGGACAAAAGGGGGGACTTGCATGTCAAATTTCCCCCCCCTAATGAGTAGTGGCCGGCCATGACAAAGAATGATGGGCAAAACATGTCATGAAACATGTTTTGTTAGTGGAAGAATAAAATAAGAAGTATGGGTAATAAAGAAATGGAAAACAAAAGAAAAAAAAATGTGTGTGTGTAGTGTTTGTCCCCCCCCATTGCCGTGAGCTCAAGAGAAGAAAGGAAAAAAGTTTGTGTTCATCCTTTCTCACCTCCATTTTAGCCTAAATTAGAAAGAAAAACAAAGAAAAAAATTTCTCATCCTTTGGTTCATCCTTGGCCAAAAATTTTAAGGAGGAAAGAAGAAGAAAGGTGAAGAGATTCGGCCATGCATGTAGCTAGGCCAAGGTATGTTTAATGATGTTCCATGAGATGCATGCATGTTTTAGTTGTTAGCTTGAGTTCTACCTAGCCCATGGTCTAAATCTTGCTATGTGATGGAAATGGCACTTGACCATGGATGCATCATTCTTGGTTGGTGTTTGATGTTGTGGTGATGAGGCATGAGGATGAGTTAAGATTCGGCCTAGGTGGGGGTTGTGTTAATGCCATTGCATGCAAAATATGAAGCTTGTTAATGATGCATGTGATGATGGCTTGATGATTCTTGAACCTCCTTTTTAGCATTTTTGTGTGAGCACATATGTGCATTGGTTGCTAAAGGGAGAAGAATCGGCTAGCAAGATGTGTGCTAAGGCCGAATGTAACTTTGCATGTTGATGAGCAATGCATGTGTTAAATCGATGAAAAGGGGGAGGATGCTTTACTAGTGTGTATATGTGTGTATTAAGTGTTGAAATCGACCCCAAAAATGGACATGCATATTCGGCCAAGGGGAAAGAAATTAGCTAATATGTTGTGTTGATGCATGATTTTTGCATGTATGAGACTTTAATGTCTAATGTATGAATATGGGCTAAGTGCCTTGTGTTCATCTTTTGATGCCTAAATGATGAAATCAATTTATTTGTTTGATTAAGCTCAAGAGCAAAGGGGAAATAAATCCGATAAAGGGAAGGAAAAAGTGGTCGAATAGTTAGCGGGATCGTTCGACAACACCCGAGGTAAGTTCTTGAGTAAGAGAGCTTAAATTTCGATGTGATTAAATCATGCTCTATGTGTGGCTATTGAGCCGAATGTACAAGGACAATATGTGCCTTGTGTTTGAGTTTCGTAAACGAAAATGAAATATGAATGTGCCATGAATTATTGTTAGATGTGCATGATTAATTGAATGCTGTCCGGGCTAAGTCCCGAAGGCTTTGTGCTAAGTGAATATATCCGGACTAAGATCCGAAGGCCTTTGTGCGAGATACTAAATCCGGGTTAAGTCCGAAGGCATTCGTGCGAGTTGTTAAATCCGGGTTAAGTCCCGAAGGCATTCGTGCGAGTTGTTAAATCCGGGTTAAGTCCCGAAGGCATTCGTGCGAGTTGTTAAATCCGGGTTAAGTCCCGAAGGCATTCGTGCGAGTTGTTAAATCCGGGTTAAGTCCCGAAGGCATTGTGTGAGTTACTAAAACCGGGCTATGTCCCGAAGGCATTTGAACGAGGAGCTATATCCGGTTAAATCCCGAAGGTACGTGATTTGGTAATGAATGAGCTTGCTGTAAAATTTCAGCGAATACTCGAAAAACATCCCAATATGGGGATATGTTACGTATGTGTTAAATATTAATCGAGCCCTTACAAATAAATGTTCGCTCAGTTGATAAACGAGCTACCGGCCTTCGGCCAAGTTAGTTTATTGTGTATGTACATAAGGGTTGTTAATGTTGTGAAGCAAGTTTGATATCGGTAAATTGCGTATTATGAAATATTCCGTTTAGCTAAATGTGTGCTATTATTTGTGCATGCTGGAATTCCTTGCTCAAACTTACTAAGCATAAATTGCTTACTCGTTACATTGCTCCTCTGTTTTATAGATTTTTGGTTCTCCAGCTATCGGACTCGGGATCTTGAAGTCGAAGTCGCCCACACTATCAAAGGCTCTTTTGGGTACTATTTTGGTTGAATTTTGATATGGCATGTATAGGACTACCCATCGTTGTCTTTCGAGTACTTTATGAAATGTATAAGTGTACAGCCATGCGAAAATGGCTTGTAGAAGTGGAGTATGGCATTAGACCATGCGTATTTATGAATGTATAGATGGTTTCATGATGTAACTATAGTTGGAATGGAAGTGTTGAGCAAATGACCAGCCACTAGAATGGCTAAGTATGATCATATGTGGGCTTATGTATGACAAGGCCCTAGTTGGTCCATGAAACCCCAAATTAGGTAAGGTTTACTTTGAAAACAGAAGCTGATAGCAGCAGTGGTGTGGATTGGAAAAATCA
Source organism: Gossypium hirsutum (assembly GCF_007990345.1). Lineage (NCBI taxonomy): Eukaryota > Viridiplantae > Streptophyta > Magnoliopsida > Malvales > Malvaceae > Gossypium > Gossypium hirsutum. The sequence continues at coordinate 104,776,219 of NC_053434.1, forward strand.
CAAGAATTCGTAGGAGTGGAATTAAATAGTGAATAAATTATGTAATCGAACCTTGATGAATCTACTTTCATATGGAAGTAACGAAACAATCATAGGAACAGTACAGTAAGAGATATTCGAGTTCTTGTGGAACAGGGCCAGAACAGTTTCTGGATTCCCTGTTCCGACTTTAGAAATTCACTATAAATTGACCAGAGATAATTAGGGGTCATACCATATATGTATGGATTCCTCTCTGAGTCTAGTTTCCATAGAAACAAACGGCATCAGTATTGAAGCTCTGTGCAGAGAGATATCCAAGTCGTAATGGGAAAAGGTCAGTGTAGTCGACCCCTGTAACATGGGAGACTTTGACTAATAAACTGTACTAATTGGCCCGACCAAAAATTCTAGAAAAAATTACATAGGTGGGGACATGAGTCTAGTTTCAGGGAAAAATCACAAAACTGATTTTCGAGTTGTGAAACTCAAGATATGATTTTTGAAGCGACTAGTACTCAGACTGGGCAGTGTCTGAAAAAAAAATTTTTTTCAAAGTTTGTTAACATCTCGTGTCCGACTCCGGTGTCGGTCTCGGGTTCGGGGTGTTACATTTTATTGGTATCAGAGCTACGGTTTAGTCGATTCTAGGACTACCGTAATGTGTTGGGTCTAGCTATACATGCCATTTTATGTGATTACTTGATAGTGTGGTGACTTCTGACAATTGTAAATGTGTTTATAGTAATGGATCCCGATCGTGACCGAGAGGTAGCTGATGATCTTGAGAGTGTAGGGCCTGCTCCCGCGCAAGGGGCAGTGCCGGTAGACTCTCAACCTAATGCTAGTAATCCGAATGATGAAGCTAGACAAGCATTCTATAGCGTGATGAATGATTGGTTCAACCAATACATTCGAACTAATATGGCTGTTCCACAACCTCCATTCCCGACAAATACTACCCCCGCACCTACAATACCACCGGTAACTGACCAAATAAGGTCAAATAAGCCCCCAGTTGACAGAATCCGAAAACATGGGGCTACTGAATTTAAGGCTATGGATAGCGATGATGCCGAGCAAGCTGAATTTTGGCTGGACAACACTATCCGGGTACTCGATGAGCTATCTTGTACACCCGATGAATGTCTAAAGTGTGCTATCTCCTTGCTACGTGATTCTGCCTACTATTGGTGGAGTACTCTGACTTCTATTGTGCCCCGAGAGCAAGTAACTTGGGAGTTTTTCCAAACTGAGTTTCGGAAAAAGTATATCAGTCAGAGATTTGTTGATCAAAAACGGAAGGAATTTCTTGAGCTTAAGCAAGGCTCCATGTCGGTTACTGATTACGAGCGAAAATTTGTTAGACTTAGCAAATACGCTCGGGAATGTGTTTCGTCCGAAGCTATTATGTGTAAACGCTTCGAGGATGGGCTGAATGAAGATATAAAAATGTTCGTTGGCGTTCTTGAAATACGAGAGTTCGTGGTACTTGTTGAACGAGCTTGTAAAGCCGAAGAGCTTAGAAAAGAAAAGCAAAGAGTTGATGAGGGAACTGGAGAGTTTCGTAAAAGATCATCGGGAAGGTCTCTTCAACAGACATCGAAGAGATTTCGAGATGATGCGGGCCAGTTTAGAGGCACTTCGGGCCTTTTTGGACGAGATCGTGATCGACCCCCTGTGGGTACACGAGGCACTTCGGTCGCCAGTGTTGGGAATGAACGTCGAGACATGACGAAATGCCGATATTGCGGTAAATGGCATTCGGGGAGTTGTAGATTTCCTGACCGCTCCTGTTACAAATGCGGATCAGTGGACCACTTCATTAAAGATTGCCCGAGGTTGTCAGGACAGAATGCAAATCAGAGTGGGAGACCGGGTGCTACCACTGCTCGAGGTAGACCATCTGGAAATATGGACAATGCTGGTGGTGGTCAGAGAGGATCTAGAGATGATATAACCAGATCCGAAGCCCGTGCGCCTGCTAGAGCTTATGCTATACGTGCCCGCGAGGATGCTTCTTCGCCTGATGTTATTACCGGTACATTCACCCTCTTTGATACTAATGTAATTGCTTTGATTGACCCCGGTTCTACCCATTCTTACATATGTGAAACCTTAGCATCCAGTAAGACTTTACCTATTGAGTCTACTGAGTTTGTAATTCGGGTGTCAAATCCCTTGGGTCGTTACGTGCTTGTCGACAAAGTGTGTAAGAAATGTCCCCTGGAAAATTCGAGGTTCCTGTTTTCTAGCGGACTTGATGCTTTTGCCGTTTGATGAATTTGATGTTATCCTTGGGTTGGATTGGTTGACCGCGCATGATGCGATTGTGAATTGCAAGAGCAAGACTATTGATTTGAGGTGCGCAAATAACGAAGTAGTCCGAATTGAGTCTGCGGACTTGGAGGGGATGCCAGCTGTAATATCAGCAATGTTGGCACAGAAATATGTAAGAAAAGGGTGTGAAGCATACCTTGCATATGTGCTTGTTGACAAAGAATTAGAAAAGAAACCCGAATCTGTGCCGGTGGTTTGTGAATACCCGGATGTTTTTCCGGAAGAATTACCGGGTTTACCACATGTTCGGGAGGTAGAGTTTGGTATTGAGCTTGTACCTGGGACTACGCCGATTTCGATAGCTCCGTATCGTATGGCACCAACCGAGTTAAAGGAGTTGAAAGCTCAGTTGCAAGAACTGACGGAGAGAGGTTTCGCTCGACCAAGTTTCTCACCTTGGGGTGCACCAGTATTGTTCGTGAAAAAGAAGGACGGAACCAGGAGGTTGTGCATTGACTATCGTCAGCTGAATAAAGTGACGATAAAGAACAAATATCCGTTGCCGCGCATCGATGATTTGTTCGACCAACTGAAGGGAGCCTCAGTGTTCTCAAAAAAATAGATTTGAGATCGGGCTATTATCAGTTGCGAATTCAAGATCCAGATATTCCCAAAACTGCCTTCAGAACGAGATATGGTCACTACGAATTCTTAGTGATGCCGTTTGGGCTCACTAATGCCCCTGCGGTATTTATGGATTTGATGAATCGGATCTTCAGACCGTATTCGGATCAGTTCGTAGTTGTGTTCATTGATGACATTTTGGTCTATTCAAGAGATGAGACCGAACATGCTGAGCATCTGAGGCTAGTGCTGCAAATTTTGCGGGATAAGCAGTTATATGCTAAGTTCAGTAAGTGTGAGCTCTGGTTAAGAGAGGTTAGCTACTTGGGTCATGTGGTATCCGCGTCGGGTATTCGAATTGACCCGAACAAAAATTTCAGCCATACTGGACTGGAAACCTCCGAGAAATGTTACTGAAGTTCGAAGCTTTTTGGGGCTCGCCGGTTATTACCGACGATTTGTGAAAGGTTTCTCGATGATAGCCACACCAATGACGAAGCTACTTCAAAAGGATGTTAAGTTCGAGTGGACGGAGAAATGTCAGAAAAGTTTCGACCAACTGAAAACTCGTTTGACTGAAGCTCCAATTTTGGTGCAACCCGAATCAGGTAAAGAGTTTGTCATCTATAGTGACGCATCCCTACTTGGGTTGGGTTGCGTATTGATGCAAGAAGGTCGAGTCGTGGCCTATGCGTCGAGACAATTGAAGCCACACGAGAGGAATTATCCGACCCATGATCTCGAACTAGCTGCCATCGTGTTTGCTTTAAAAATATGGCGACATTATCTGTTTGGTGAGAAGTGTCATGTATTTTCGGATCACAAAAGTCTCAAATATTTGATGACTCAACTAGACTTGAATCTGCGACAAAGACGTTGGCTTGAGTTGTTGAAAGATTACGAGCTTGTCATTGATTACCACCCGGGAAAGGCTAACGTGGTTGCGGACGCCTTAAGCCGGAAGTCATTGTTTGCTTTACGAGCGATGAACGTGCATTTGTCTGTTTTACCAGACAGTGTGTTAGTAGCTGAATTAAAAGCTAAACCATTATTGACTCACCAAATTCGTGAAGCTCAGAAAGTCGATGATGAATTGGTTGCAAAACGGTCTAAGTGTTTTCCGAACGAGGAATCAGAGTTTCAAATTGATGATGATGATTGTTTGAGGTTCAGAAATCATTTGTGTGTTCCAAGGAATTCGGAACTCATTTCGATGATTCTGAACGAAGCCCATTGTAGCCGAATGTCAATTCACCCGGGGAGTACGAAAATGTACAACGATTTGAAACGTCAATTTTGGTGGCATGGTATGAAACGGGACATCTCTGACTTTGTTTCGAGATGTTTAATATGTCAACAAGTGAACGCGGAACATCAAGTGTCTTCAGGATTACTCCAGCCGATCATGATACCCGAGTGGAAATGGGATCGAGTCACAATGGACTTTGTGTCCGGACTGCCTTTGTCAGCGAGTAAGAAGGATGCGATATGGGTTATTGTTGATAGACTGACTAAGTCGGCTCATTTCATCCCCGTACGTACGGATTTTTCATTGGATAAACTAGCTGAATTGTACGTTTATCAAATTGTGAGATTACACGGGGTACCTGTTTCTATCGTGTCGAATAGAGATCCGAGATTCACCTCACGATTTTGGAAGAAATTGCAAGAAGCTCTGGGTACCAAGTTGCATTTTAGCACTGCTTTTCACCCCCAAACCGATGGTCAATCCGAGCGGATAATTCAGATACTTGAGGATATGTTGAGATGTTGCATCCTCGAGTTCAGTAGTTCATGGGAACGGTATTTACCTTTGATTGAATTCGCTTACAACAATAGTTTTCAATCAAGTATTAAGATGGCACCTTACGAGGCTTTGTACGGTCGTAAATGCCGTACACCATTGTTTTGGACCGAGCTCGGTGAAAGTAAAATTTTCGGAGTTGATTTGATTAAAGATGCTGAGCAGAAAGTAAAGGTAATCCGTGAAAGTCTGAAGGTAGCCACGGATCGTCAGAAGTCGTACGCAGATTTGAAACGAAAAGACATCGAGTATCAGGTGGGAGACAAAGTGTTCCTTAAGGTTTCACCTTGGAAAAAGATACTCAGGTTCGGCCGTAAGGGCAAGTTGAGCCCAAGATTCATTGGGCCGTACGAAATCTCCGAACGAGTTGGTCCGGTTGCGTATAGATTGATTTTGCCCCCGGAGCTTGAAAAGATTCATGATGTCTTTCATGTTTCGATGCTTCGACGCTATCGATCTGATCCATCGCATATAATTAGCCCATCAGAGGTTGAAATTCAAGTCGACATGAGCTATGAAGAAGAACCGATGCGTATCCTAGCTCGTGAAGTGAAGGAGTTGCGAAACAAAAGAGTTCCGCTAGTAAAGGTGTTATGGCTCAAACACGGGATCGAGGAAGCTACTTGGGAGACCGAGAGCTCGATGAAAGAACGATACCCAAACCTATTTACCGGTAAGATTTTCGGGGACGAAAATTTCTTAAGTGGGGGAGAGTTGTGACAGCCCAAAGTTGACCCTAGTCGGGAAGTGGTTTCGGGACCGCTAAACCGAGTCACCGAAATGTTTGAATGTGATACTTATTGTCTAGAATATGTAATTATGAATGTGTGAAAATTTCAAGCTTCAATTTGGTTGATTTCATGTGAATTTAGTCAATAGGACTTATGTGAGAAAATTCAAAAATGTGATAGGTCAATGTGTGAGGACCTATTAGTGCATGTGGACAAAAGGGGGGACTTGCATGTCAAATTTCCCCCCCCTAATGAGTAGTGGCCGGCCATGACAAAGAATGATGGGCAAAACATGTCATGAAACATGTTTTGTTAGTGGAAGAATAAAATAAGAAGTATGGGTAATAAAGAAATGGAAAACAAAAGAAAAAAAAATGTGTGTGTGTAGTGTTTGTCCCCCCCCATTGCCGTGAGCTCAAGAGAAGAAAGGAAAAAAGTTTGTGTTCATCCTTTCTCACCTCCATTTTAGCCTAAATTAGAAAGAAAAACAAAGAAAAAAATTTCTCATCCTTTGGTTCATCCTTGGCCAAAAATTTTAAGGAGGAAAGAAGAAGAAAGGTGAAGAGATTCGGCCATGCATGTAGCTAGGCCAAGGTATGTTTAATGATGTTCCATGAGATGCATGCATGTTTTAGTTGTTAGCTTGAGTTCTACCTAGCCCATGGTCTAAATCTTGCTATGTGATGGAAATGGCACTTGACCATGGATGCATCATTCTTGGTTGGTGTTTGATGTTGTGGTGATGAGGCATGAGGATGAGTTAAGATTCGGCCTAGGTGGGGGTTGTGTTAATGCCATTGCATGCAAAATATGAAGCTTGTTAATGATGCATGTGATGATGGCTTGATGATTCTTGAACCTCCTTTTTAGCATTTTTGTGTGAGCACATATGTGCATTGGTTGCTAAAGGGAGAAGAATCGGCTAGCAAGATGTGTGCTAAGGCCGAATGTAACTTTGCATGTTGATGAGCAATGCATGTGTTAAATCGATGAAAAGGGGGAGGATGCTTTACTAGTGTGTATATGTGTGTATTAAGTGTTGAAATCGACCCCAAAAATGGACATGCATATTCGGCCAAGGGGAAAGAAATTAGCTAATATGTTGTGTTGATGCATGATTTTTGCATGTATGAGACTTTAATGTCTAATGTATGAATATGGGCTAAGTGCCTTGTGTTCATCTTTTGATGCCTAAATGATGAAATCAATTTATTTGTTTGATTAAGCTCAAGAGCAAAGGGGAAATAAATCCGATAAAGGGAAGGAAAAAGTGGTCGAATAGTTAGCGGGATCGTTCGACAACACCCGAGGTAAGTTCTTGAGTAAGAGAGCTTAAATTTCGATGTGATTAAATCATGCTCTATGTGTGGCTATTGAGCCGAATGTACAAGGACAATATGTGCCTTGTGTTTGAGTTTCGTAAACGAAAATGAAATATGAATGTGCCATGAATTATTGTTAGATGTGCATGATTAATTGAATGCTGTCCGGGCTAAGTCCCGAAGGCTTTGTGCTAAGTGAATATATCCGGACTAAGATCCGAAGGCCTTTGTGCGAGATACTAAATCCGGGTTAAGTCCCGAAGGCATTCGTGCGAGTTGTTAAATCCGGGTTAAGTCCCGAAGGCATTCGTGCGAGTTGTTAAATCCGGGTTAAGTCCCGAAGGCATTCGTGCGAGTTGTTAAATCCGGGTTAAGTCCCGAAGGCATTCGTGCGAGTTGTTAAATCCGGGTTAAGTCCCGAAGGCATTGTGTGAGTTACTAAAACCGGGCTATGTCCCGAAGGCATTTGAACGAGGAGCTATATCCGGTTAAATCCCGAAGGTACGTGATTTGGTAATGAATGAGCTTGCTGTAAAATTTCAGCGAATACTCGAAAAACATCCCAATATGGGGATATGTTACGTATGTGTTAAATATTAATCGAGCCCTTACAAATAAATGTTCGCTCAGTTGATAAACGAGCTACCGGCCTTCGGCCAAGTTAGTTTATTGTGTATGTACATAAGGGTTGTTAATGTTGTGAAGCAAGTTTGATATCGGTAAATTGCGTATTATGAAATATTCCGTTTAGCTAAATGTGTGCTATTATTTGTGCATGCTGGAATTCCTTGCTCAAACTTACTAAGCATAAATTGCTTACTCGTTACATTGCTCCTCTGTTTTATAGATTTTTGGTTCTCCAGCTATCGGACTCGGGATCTTGAAGTCGAAGTCGCCCACACTATCAAAGGCTCTTTTGGGTACTATTTTGGTTGAATTTTGATATGGCATGTATAGGACTACCCATCGTTGTCTTTCGAGTACTTTATGAAATGTATAAGTGTACAGCCATGCGAAAATGGCTTGTAGAAGTGGAGTATGGCATTAGACCATGCGTATTTATGAATGTATAGATGGTTTCATGATGTAACTATAGTTGGAATGGAAGTGTTGAGCAAATGACCAGCCACTAGAATGGCTAAGTATGATCATATGTGGGCTTATGTATGACAAGGCCCTAGTTGGTCCATGAAACCCCAAATTAGGTAAGGTTTACTTTGAAAACAGAAGCTGATAGCAGCAGTGGTGTGGATTGGAAAAATCACAAGAATTCGTAGGAGTGGAATTAAATAGTGAATAAATTATGTAATCGAACCTTGATGAATCTACTTTCATATGGAAGTAACGAAACAATCATAGGAACAGTACAGTAAGAGATATTCGAGTTCTTGTGGAACAGGGCCAGAACAGTTTCTGGATTCCCTGTTCCGACTTTAGAAATTCACTATAAATTGACCAGAGATAATTAGGGGTCATACCATATATGTATGGATTCCTCTCTGAGTCTAGTTTCCATAGAAACAAACGGCATCAGTATTGAAGCTCTGTGCAGAGAGATATCCAAGTCGTAATGGGAAAAGGTCAGTGTAGTCGACCCCTGTAACATGGGAGACTTTGACTAATAAACTGTACTAATTGGCCCGACCAAAAATTCTAGAAAAAAATACATAGGTGGGGACATGAGTCTAGTTTCAGGGAAAAATCACAAAACTGATTTTCGAGTTGTGAAACTCAAGATATGATTTTTGAAGCGACTAGTACTCAGACTGGGCAGTGTCTGAAAAAAAAAATTTTTTTCAAAGTTTGTTAACATCTCGTGTCCGACTCCGGTGTCGGTCTCGGGTTCGGGGTGTTACAAAAAGAGAGGTCCTTATGTTCTTATTTGACCATTGAACATATGAGTTGACACTAATAGACTTGATATTAATGTTTTAAATGTTTATATTGTAAAGGCAAAATGGTAAACCAATCCTTAATGTTAATTTAATAAAACAAAAGGCATGAAATTAGCCATTTGTTCATCATCTTTGTCGAATTCATCAAAGAAAAGGAAAGAAAATTAAGCTTAGGGTTTCGGGTTTGGTTCTTTTTGATTAAGGTATGAGTTTTGTTCTGTTTTTGATAATTTCTACGTTTTTGTGATCGTTGCTTTGTATACTATCAAGCCCATGTCACAATTTTTTATTTTGTTGATGATTTTGAGTTATGTCATTGATGAAACTATGAGCTTTATGAAGTTTGATGATAGTAAATTAAAGATATGTGTTAGATTGCTAAGTTTTGTTTTTGAATTTTTGATGAATTTGAGTAACTTGGGCTAAATTGTGAAATCTATAAATTGAGGGGCTAAAATGTAAAATAAATGAAATATGTGGGCTTTTATGATCTATATGAAAATTCATCTAGACATGTGTATAAAGAAATTATGTGTATTTTGTGATTTTGTGAAATAGGGACTAAAGTGTCAAAATGTGAAAATATGAGGGCTAATTTGTAAAGTACCCTAAATATGTGTTTTTGGATTGATTTGAATGAATGTGAAAGTGAATAAATTAAATTTGAATTGATATAGATCAAGAACCAAAGAAAACATAATTAGATCGGGGAAAGTCGAAAGTCGTTGAGTAGCTAATTATGTCTATCCAAATCTGAACGAGGTAAGTTGATATACAGATAAATGTGTTTGAATTGATTTATTCATGTATATATGACATTGTATTATGATGAATGATAATATGAGAGCTGGATATGATATATCTGAGGAAGTATTGACAAAGTTCCGACGTCCGAAGAGCCTCATACAAACCCTAAGAATAGTTAGGATACATATGTCATGACATAAGATTCGATATGTGTTATCATGTAAGACCACGTCTGGGACATTGGCATCGACTTATGATTTACGTGTAAGACCACGTCTGGGACATTGGTATCGTATTTGATTTCGTGTAAGACCCTCTCTGGGACAGTGGCATCGATATTTGATTACATGTAAGACCACGTCTGGGATGTTGGCATTGTACGAGCTTTCCAAGCTATTCGTATATCCTTATGATTCTGAATGGTTCAGGGGACATTCTGAGAAAATAGATGACTATGTGAATTTGTATCCGACTCAGGTACACTTGAATTGTATTCCATGTTGAGAATGAAAGGTAAGTATATGTTCCTTGGTGAAAATGTGTTATAAGTATGAGTTGTGATCATAATGAGTTATGATATGTACATGTGAATCATGTTCAAATGAAATATAAGAGTTATATGGCTAAGTGAATGTATTTTGTCTTAAATTATATGAATGAATTGATGTTATTTGCTAAGTTTATTTGTATATGGCTTACTAAGATTTTGAAAGCTTACTTTGTGTGTGTTTGCATTGTTTTTTTTTGATATCGAAGCTACCGGAAGCTCGGGGATCATCGAGGATCATCACCACAGTATCGAACTATTTTGGTACGTTTTTAAAATGTATATATTGAAGTATGGCATGTATAGGCTAGAGGTAGTTGAATATGTTTTGTGATATGTATATATATAGCCATGTGATATGGCTTGGTTTTGGTTGATCTTATGGTTTGATTTTGGTATATGATACGTGCTGCAAATTATGTTTATGTGATGTGTTCGTTAATGGTCAAGTGAATTGATCCATTTGGTAAGTTTTGATGTGTGATCATTTGAGGATTTGGTAAGATTTTGATATGTGAATGAATGAATTGAAAAAAAAGTTATGAAAAAAATGATTAGATATGATTTTGTCTTATGATTTGGCATAGTTTAGTATGGTTAGTAACTATGAAATTGCTTCAAAATGTTATGGCATGAATGGTATATGTTTTGGTTGAGAAATGGTAGAGTATTTGGTATAAAATGTTGTAGTTTTGATGCTTGTAGGTTAGACCCAAATTGGGAGGTAAATTGGCTTTTCAAATGGCCTATTTTTGTCCACACTGGCAGAGACACAGGCGTGTGTCTCAACCGTGTGCGACACACGGTCATGTTGCACGGTCGTGTGTCCCCTGGGGTACCCTATGATTTTAAGTTAGTCTTGAGCACGGCCAAGGCACACGGGCATGTGGCTAGCTGTGTGACCCAAGTCAGTATGTATGCCCTGTTTTAACACGGGCGTGTCTAAAGTCGTGTGAGGCACATGGCCTATTCACACGGGCGTGTGACCTGTGATACTTTAAAAATTGTTTAAGTTTCAAAAAATTTTATATGAGCTCGGTTGTCCAGACCTATTTCTAATGGATGTTTAAGGTCTCGATGACCTATATAAGGGACTTTATTGTGATGTATGACTATGATTATGGATGATGTTTAATAATTGTTCGTAAAATATTTTGATTTGTTTGATAATGCCTTTAACCCTAGTTCAGCGACGGATACGAATTAGGGGTGTTACAAGTGGTTTTGAGACCACAAATTTGAGTCAAAAAATATTTTAATATTATTTTTTGTGTTTATAGTATGTGGTTAAGCATGTGTGAAAGTTTCATATAAAAATTTGATCGTTTGTGTGCTCAATTTGATAAAATGACCTAATCACAAAAAATGTAAAAGTTGTGAGCTACATGAATAAGTCACGAATTGCTATGTCTTTATATATGTGGGGTCCTTATGATGCAATTAGACCATTGAATTAATGCATGGACAAAGTTAGACATGAGTTAATGGATTTTTAATGTTATAATGTAAGGGTAAAATGGTAAACTAGTTAATAATATAGCTTAAATAAAGAAAAGTTACAAATTAGCTTATTTTATCATCATATTTTCCAAAATTGAAAAAAGAAAAGCTAGGGCTCATATGTTTTGATATTCGGCTGCTTCCAAGCTTGATTAAATGTCCATTTTTGTTCAGTTTTTGATAATTTCTATGTTTTTGTGATCGTTGCTCTGTATTCTATCAAGCCCATGCTTAAATTTCAGAAGTTGTTGATGGTTTTGAGTTATTCCGTTGCTGATTTTGTGCGTTTTATAATGTTAGTTGACGAAAGAAGTTTGATGATAGAAAAATATGTTTTGTATTGGGACTTTTGATGAATTTGAGTATTATGGGCTAAATTGTGAAAATGAGATTTTGAGGGACTAAAATATGAAATAAATGAAATATATGGGCTTATTTGAACTACATGAATATTCAGCTAACATATGCAAAAGGAAATTTTATGTATTTTGTGATTTTATGAATTAGGGACTAAAGTGTTAAAATGTGAAAATATGAGAAAAAATTTGTAAAATACCCTAAATATATGTATATGGATTGAATTGAATGATTTGTTGAATAAAAGAGTTGAATTTGAATTTATATAGATCAAGAACCAAAGAAAATGAAATTAGATCGAGGAAAGTCGAAAGTTGTCGAGTAACCGTTCGTTTTCGTTCATTTCCATACGAGGTAAGTCGATATACAAATAAATGTGTTTGAATTGAATTATTATTGCTTATATGTTAATGATTAGTGATGAATGGCTATTTGAGTTGAATATGAGAAATACGGCAAAGTTTCGATAATGCGACGATGTCCGAAAAGTCCCATACAACCATAGGAATAGTTAGGATACATATGTCATGACATATGATTCTGATTATCGTGTAAGACCACATATAGGATGTTGGCATCGATTTGAGATTTACGTGTAAGACCATGTCTGGGACATCGACATCATATTTGATTTTGTGTAAGACCATGTCTGGGACAATGGCATCGATATTTGATTACATGTAAGACCATGTCTGGGGCATTGGCATTGTATGAGCTTTTCGAGCTATCAATGTATCCTATTTGATACCGTACGGTTCAACGGGCATTCTGAGATATATGTGACTGAATGAATGAATAACCGATTCAGGTACGTAGAGATGTGTTCAACATTTGATAATGAGAAGTAAGTATATGTGCAAGTGATGATATGTGATATAAGTATAAGAAAATATGCTATATATGTAAAAGAATTGGGAATATGCGAAAGGTATGTGAACTATGTGGTTTGTGATATTATTTGGCTATGGAGCACATGTATTTTTATGATGCTTATATACTTAAAGTGATAAGTTTATTTGTATATGGCTTACTAAGCTTTTGAAAGCTTACTTTGTGTGTGTTTGCATTGTTTTATAGATCATTGAAGCTAACGGGAGCTCGGGGATCGTTGAGGATCATCACCACACTATCAAACTTAATTTTGGTACCTTTTAAAAATGTATATAACAAAGTATGGCATCTATAGGCTAGAGATCTTTGGATATGTTTTGAGATGTGTAAATCTAGCCATGTGATATGGCTTGGTTATGGATGAGATTGTGAATAAATTTTGATATATGCTTTGTGTTCAAAAATGGTATGTTTTAATGTGCTCTTGAATGGCCAAATGGAATACTCAATTTTGGTAAGTTTCATGGTTAATTTTGAAAATATGATATGATGATAAATGCTATAATTGAAATGGATTAATATGTTGTATGAATCATATGTTTTGATATGAAGTTAGTACTTTCAATTGGTATGTTTGAATTGGATTTGTATATGAAAATGAATGATGATATCATGGGTAAATTTGTGCATGATTTAGTATGTTTTTGGATGCCTTTAGGACATGAAATGTGTTTGGTTTTATGCTTGTATGCGTGGGAAATTGGCTTTTCAAATGGCCTATTTTTGTCCACACGGGCAGAGACACGAGCGTGTGTCTTAGCCGTGCGTGATACACGGTCATGTTGCACAGCTGTGTGTCCCCTGGGTAGTTCTACTATTTAAAGTCAGTCCTGAACACGGGCTAGACACACGGGTGTATGGTTAGCCGTGTGACCCAAGTCAGTTTCAACCACGGCCAAGGCACACGGGCATGTCTTGTGGGTGTGTGAATAAGTTAGTATGTATGCCCTGTTTTGACATGGCCTAGACACACGGGCATGTCTAATGCCGTGTGAGGCACATGGCCTGTTCACACGGGCATGTGACCTCTGTAACTTTGATAATTTGTTAGGTTTTGAGAATTATTGTATGTGCTTGGTTTAGTCCTGACCCTTTCTTAAAGCATGTTTAAGGTTTCGTAGACCTTTTAAAGGACTATATGTGTATGAATTGCTATGATATGTCAATGTATGATATTGAATTGTGAATGGATTGCAAAATGTTCCGATATGTCTGGTAATGCCTCTTAACCCTAGTCTAGCGACATACGGGTTAAGGGTGTTACACTAATTCAATCTTCTTTTCAGTCACTTTGAATCATGCACATAAGAAAATAAGCTTTACAATCCTTTCTTACATATTTTGAGCTAACATCGAAGAAATCACTGCTAGCAAACCATTCAGATCATCTGACTCAATTCTAATAATTTCATTATTCTAATATCTCAAATTTATTCTCTTTCTTTTTCCATTCACAACAGCATCATGCAACGTTAGCCAATCTATACCCAGAATTATATCAAACTCATCAAATTGTAACAACATCAAATTTGCTGGAAAGCAATTATCCTGAATCATCAATGGACAATTCTTATACACTTTATCAACCAAAACACACTTTCTTAAGGGTTCAATACTCTAATTACAAATTCAGTAGACTCTACAAGCAAAGTCTTACTAGATACCAAATTCACACATACATATGAATAAGTTGATCCTGGATCTATTAATGGAATAACTTTAATACCATAGAGAGTAAAAGTACTAGTGATAACATCTGGGGATGACACTTCTTCATGAGCGCGAATAGCGTAGGCTCGTGCAGGTACTCTGGCATCAGATCTTGCAGCAATGTCTTGTGTCACACCTCTACTACCACTCACATTTCCCGTGTTTCTGGGTGGTCTACCTCTAACTGTAGTGTTACTCGGCCTTGTGTTCTGAGTATTATATTTTTCAGTTAACTCTAGGCAATCTTTAATAAAGTGATCTCGTGAACCACAACTGTAACAAACTCTGTTATTAATTTTCACCTAGCAATATCCAAAATGTCGTCTTTCACACTGTTGACACATAGGTTTAGCATATTTTACATTGCCAACACTCGATACTGATGTGGCTTCAGCTTTAGGGTTGGTGTATTGCTTCCCGCGATCTCTATTCTAATATCCCACTGAAGCTGTCGGTCGATTAAAATAGTTTCTAGATTTCTTTGATGAGGAATTA